>NC_134877.1:71915704-72020704 GCF_041734735.1 Babylonia areolata | reverse complement strand
TGGGAGGCCTGCTGTTCCGTATACTGGGTGGTAGATCGAGCATGCTATCAGTGCTGTTATTTAAGTAAAGTCTGTTGTTCTGTCGGAAGGTGGCAGAATGGTTAAGACGCTCAGCTGCCAATACAGAGAGTCCGTGAGGGTGTGGGTTCGAATCCCGCTCTCGCCCTTTCTCCTAAGTTTGACTGGAAAATCAAACTGAGCGTCTAGTCTTTCGGATGAGACGAAAAACCGAGGTCCCGTGTGCAGCACGCACTTGGCGCACTGAAAAAGAACCCATGGCAACGAGAGTGTTGTCCTCTGGCGAAATTACGTAAAATGAAATCCACTTTCATAGGTACACAAATATGTAAGCATGCACTCAAGGCCTGACTAAGCGCGTTGGGTTATGCTGCTGGTCAGGCATCTGCTCAACAGATGTGGTGTAGCGTGTATGGATTTGTCCGAACGCAGTGACACCTCCTTGAGAAAGTGAAACTGAAACTGTTGTTCTGTATAGTGGGTAGATCGAGCATGCTATCAGTGCTGTTATTTAAGTAAAGTCTGTTCTAGTCATCGAAAAATTAAGACGCAGAAGAAACAAAAGAACGGCACCGAACAGGATGCAAACTATTCAGCCCCCATGGTGGAATACCGACACAGAGAGAGCCTGGATAGAAAAACATGCGGCTGTCAAACTTTGGCAAAAAGAAAGAACAAAACCATCTCCGGACAAAGATATTGAAACAAAAATGAAAGAAAAAACTAAACAATTTGAAACCATTGCTCAAGAGGCCAAAAATGACAAGTGGAAACAGTTTTGCGAGGCACTCAGTTATGACTCAACATTGACAGAGTTCTGGCAATTTTATCGTCGCATGGAAGGGAAAACGTGCAGAACAACAACCCCAGACATGGTAGACACTGACGGAACCAAGCTTAAGACAAACGAAGAAAAAGGATCCGCCTTGCTCAAACGTTTCATACAACAGAGCGATCAAAGAAACTTAGATGAGAAAAAGAAATATGTTGAGGAGTTAAACCAAACCCTTATGCAGACTGGACCTGATGATGACTTGACAATAGATGATCTAAATGAAGCAATAGCTAAATGCAAGAAAGAATCAGCCCCTGGCCCAGACAAAGTTCGCTACTCGGACATCAAGGAACTATCGGAAGAAGACAGAAGCAAACTTTTCAATCTATATCAAAACAGTTTCCACAATGGACATGTGCCGGAGGACTGGACACACAGCTTCTTAAAACCCATACCAAAACCAGCAAAGGACCATCATCAGGTAAGCGGCTACCGGATCCTAACCATGCAAAACATTGCTGGAAAGCTCATGGAACGCATGATAGCCAGGAAACTTGCAAGGGATCTTGAACACAGGCACATTCTCCCTTCAAATCAAGGTGGTTACAGAACAGGCAAGTCCACATGGGAAAATGCAGCTGCTTTTGCATATGAGGTGTATGAAGGATTTCAAAGGAAAGAAGAAACACTAGCAGTAGCAATCGACCTTGAAGATGCCAACAATAAAGTCCAGTTTGCACACCTCATGGAGCTGCTACTAAGGTATGGAGTAAGTTTGACACTGACAAGATGGATAGCAGCAGCGCTTCAGGAAAGAACCGTCGTCCTATGCCTTGGAGATTGGATGTCCGCACCTTCTAAACTATCCATGGGACTGCCACAAGGGTCTCCGCTCTCTCCTGTCCTCTACAATGTCTACACGAAGGGCCTTGCAGACTTAAACAACAATGGAATAGCTCGGGTGCTTACTCTTGCGGATGATGGCCTGGTCTTCAAAACTTCGAAAGATGCTCAGGAAAGAACCAAAGCCGTCCAGAAACAACTAAACAATATTGCTCAATGGTGCAAAGACACAGGATCTTCCATCAATCCAGCGAAAGCCCAAACCTTGCTGTGCACCCTGAACAACAGAACCGCGAGCAAATCACCACCTTCTGTGTCATTCAATGGGATTCAGATCGAGAAAACTGAATGCCTACGCTACCTAGGAATACACTTCGACAGGAGGCTGACCTTCAGAAAACATACGGAAAATACTGTTCTCAAATGCAAAAAGGCCTTTCAGTCTTAAAGGCAATGGCAACCAAAGGTATTGAACAACGCCACCTCTTCCTGCTATACCAATCACTCGTCCTCAGTGTGATCGACTACAGACTTGGGCTAACAACACCGTCTCAAAGCAACCTCTTAAAATTAGAAAGAGTTCAAAATGAAGCTATGAGGCTGATCCTTGGAACAACAAAAGACACGCCCACAGAAACCATGCGATACCTGCTTGACCTTCCTTCAGTGCAGGCCAGAAACAAGTTAGAACAGGTCAAGACCTACTTCAAAGCATTAGAAAACCCTCAAAACCCACTGCATGACACAGTCAAAGAACCAAAAGGCAGCCGTCTAGGACGAGGAAGATCATCGATGGGGCAAGCAGAAGACACAATCCAGCTAGTATGCCGACTACAAGACCTGAAAGAAACAAAAGAATGGGAGAAAACCCCCGAAAACCTCAACCATCTATTCAACACAGCCATTTCACCCGCTCTAGGAAGACATTGTCAGGAATGGCCAGAGGGCAAAACTGATGCAGAAGTGAAGCTAGAAGAAAAGAAGTGAAGAAAACGGTAAAGAAGAGGACATCATCATATACACAGATGGCTCAGTCACCAAAGACCAATCCGGTTGGGGATTCACTGCGAAACAAAATGGAAAAACCGTTAGGGAAGAGAATGCTGCATGCAAAGTCACAACCTCCAGCCTAACGATGGAAGTTGAAGCTGTGACACATGCCCTCCAGTGGCTATCATCCATCCATACGCCCGGAAACCAACATGACATGATTCTAACCGACTCAATGAACCTCATACAGAAAATTGAAAACGGAATGGGAAGCCCAGAGTGGCATAAGGCAATGCGCAACTTTCAGATAAAAAAACTCACATGGTCATACTGTCTGGGACATGCAGGAGTTAAGGGAAATGAGCGAGCTGACAGACTTGCTGGTAACGCAACACCAGCGAGCGGCCTACATCTAGGAAAATCGGAAATCCTCAGAAAAGTCAAAGAATATAAAAAAGAACAGGTACAAGGCCATCACACCATCGATCGCCTGAAAGAAATAAAAGCAGAGAGAGGGAGCGGCCGTAAGTCTAACATGAAAGGTAGAGCATGATGCTTTGGAAATCAAACAAATATTGGCATCATTTCCAAGCCAACATTGTGCAAATTTCTCCAAAACGGAACAGTCTCTGTGGGCTTTTCCAAATACAATAGACTGAGCAACACACTAGACGCCACGTTCTTGGCATCAGAGATCTTTTCCCATCCCTCTTGTGGCCAATCAGTGGCAGCCTCTGTGCGTGTGTGTATGTGTGTGTTTGTGTGTATGTGTGGGTCTGTGTTTTTGAGTGCGTTTGTGCATGCGTGAGAGTGTAAGTGTACACAAGTGTCAGGAGAGTTCTGTGCATGTGTGTGTGTGTGTGTGTTGTGTGTGTGTGAGGGGGAGGTGGGGATGCAGGGAGGTGAGGTAGAGGATGGGGTATGTGAGTGTATGCATGCCTACACTTTGGGAGCAACAGGATATTGGAACGTATATTATATATATATATCTTTGTATATGTGTGTGGGGTTGGGGGTGGGAGATATGGGCGTGTGTGTGTGTGCTTGTACAAGTAAGCGTTCATCTGTGTGTGTGTGTATGTGTGCGTGTGCGTGTTTGTGTGTGTGTGTGTGTGTGTGTGTGTGTGCCGTGGAAGCTGCGATACATAGACTAGAAATGAGTGTGTGGAGGAGGGGGTAGAGGAGGTGCAGGGTAATTTGTGGTGTGTGTGTGTGTGTGTGTGTGTTGGAGCTCATGTACGTTTATATGTATTTGACTGTGCTTTCATATCTGTGAAACTGTGTTTTTGGGGCATATCTGTTATGCATGTGGGGTGTATGTGTGAATGTGTGTCTTCATGTTTTATATTTATTTACTTATTTATCATCATTGTTGTCTTATTTATTTAATTATTTATTTATTATTATTATTATTTTATCATTATTTTCATTACTACTACCTTTTTTTTTTCTTTTTTTTTAATATCATAATTATTATTTATTAATTATTTATGTAAGCTTATATATATATATATTTTTATTTTTATTTTTTTTATTATTATTATTATTATTTTTTTTTTTCTTTTTTTCTCAAGGCCCGACTAAGCGCGTTGGGTTACGCTGCTGGTCAGGCATCTGCTTGGCAGACGTGGTGTAGCGTATATGGATTTGTCCGAACGCAGTGACGCCTCCTTGAGCTACTGAAACTGAAACTCTGTTGTTCTGTATAGTGGGTAGATCGAGTATGCTGTCAGTGGTGTAACTTGAGAAAGGGCTGCTGTTTTGCATGATGTTCCAGTGTTATCCGAACGCAGTGACGCCTCCTTGAGCAACTGAAACTGAAACTGAAACCAGTGTTAGTGTGGCTGCCAGTAAAGGAAGTAAGGGCCTTTTACTAGTTTCAGTCTTAAAAGCAATGGCAACCAAAGGTATTGAACAACGCCACCTCTTCCTGCTATACCAATCACTCGTCCTCAGTGTGATCGACTATGGACTTGGGCTAACAACACCATCTGAAAGCAACAACCTCCTAAAATTAGAAAGAGTTCAAAATGAAGCTATGAGGCTGATCCTTGGAACAACAAAAGACACACCCACGGAAACCATGCCATACCTGCTTGACCTTCCTTCAGTGCAGGCCAGAAACAAGTTAGAACAGGTCAAGACCTACTTCAAAGCATTAGAAAACCCTCAAAACCCACTGCATGACGCAGTCAAAGAACCAAAAGGCAGCCGTCTAGAACGAGATCATGGATGGGGCAAGCAGAAGACACAATCCAGCTAGTATGCCAACTACAAGACCTGAAAGAAACGAAAGAATGGGAGAAAAACCCAAAAAACCTCAACCATCTATTCAACACAGCCATTTCACCCACTCTAGGAAGACATTGTCAGGAATGGCCAGAGGGCAAAACTGATGCAGAAGTGAAGCTACTCATAGAAGAAAACAGTAAAGAAGAGGACATTATCATATACACAGATGGCTCAGTCACCAAAAACCAATCTGGTTGGGGATTCACTGTGAAACAAAATGGAAAAACAATTAGGGAAGAGAATGCTGCCTACAAAGTCACAACTTCCAGACTAACGATGGAAGTTGAAGCTGTGACACATGCCCTTCAGTGGCTATCGTCTATCCATATGCCCGGAAACCAACATGCCATGATTCTAACCGACTCAGTGAACCTCATACAGAAAATTGAAAATTGAATGGGAAGCCCAGAGTGGCATAAGGCAATGCGCAACTTTCAGATTAAAAAAACTTGCGTGGTCATACTGCCCGGGACATGCAGGTGTTAAGGGAAATGAGCGAGTGACAGACTTGCTGGTAACACAACAACAATGAGCGGCCTACATCCAGGAAAATCGGAAATCCTCAGAAAAGTCAAAGAATATCAAAAAGAACAGGTACAAGGCCATCACACCATCTATTGCCTCAAAGAAATAAAAGCAGAGAGAGGGAGCGGCCGCAAGTCTAACATGAAAGGTAGAGCATGATGCTTTGGAAATCAAACAAACATCGGCATCATTTCCAAACCAACATGGCGCAAATTTCTTCAAAACGGAACAGTCTCTGTGGGCTTTTCCAAATACAACAGACTGAGCAGAGGGGGGAGAAGGGGGGAGGGGGGGGGGGGGGGTGGTGGTAGAGGATGAGGTATGTGGTATGTGTGTGTATACATGCCTACACTGTGGGAGCAATGGAATATTGGAACGTGCAGGTGTGCATATATATATATCTTTGTGTATATGCCTGTGGGGTTGGGGCTGGGGGATATGGGTGCATGTGTGTGTGCTTGTACAAGTAAGTGTGCCTCTGTGTGTGTGTGTGTGTGTGTGTGTGTGATGGAAGCTGCGATACTTAGCCTAGAAATGAGTGTGTGGAGGGGGGTAGAGGGGGTGCAGGGTAATTGTGTGTGTGTGTGTGTGTGTGTGTGTGTGTTGGGGCTCATGTATGTTTATGTGTATTTGACTGTGCTTTCATATCTCCTTATCTGTGAAACTGCATGTTTGGTGCATATCTGTTATGCATATGTGCGTGTTTGTGTGAATGTGTGTCAGAATTTTTTTTACATTTATTTGCTTTTATAATCATTGTCTTTTTTTTTCTTTTTCTTTTTTTTATATTATTTTTTTATTATTATTATTATTATTATTATCATTATTATTATTTTATAATTATATTATTATTATTTAGTTAGTTATATATTAATTTATTTATTTTATTTTATTTTATTATATTAATTTTTTTCTACGCTTATAGTTGAATTCATCAAGTTTTGCGCCATATACATATTATTATTCGCAGTAGTAGTTCTTTTTTATGTATTTATTTATTTTATTTTATTTATTTATTTATTTTAAAAAATATATATATATATTTTTTTTTTTCTCAAGGCCTGACTAAGCGCGTTGGGTTACGCTGCTGGTCAGGCATCTGCTTGACAGATGTGGTGTAGCGTATATGGATTTGCCGAACGCAGTGACGCCTCCTTGAGCTACTGAAACTGAAACTGCTAGTAAATTTCATTTTTTAGTTAATATCATATCAATATTAACTTATCAGTACTAACTTGTAACTTCAATCTACCAACATCAGAATCTACTTCCTCATAGATAGATCTTTGTATTATCTGCAAAGATTTTCACAAAACAGTCTAGTATATCAGGCATGCCATTTACATAAATTATGATACACAAAGTACCTAGTAGGAAACCTCACCTACTTGGACATCCAACACTAGCAGTTGAAAACAACAGAAGAAAAGAACCAGGAGTCATGCCCTGACTCTGGGTGCCTGGAATGTTCGCACCCTTTTGGACAGAGACGATAGACCAGAAAGGCGCACAGCGGTCATTGCTAAAATGCTTGGTTGCTACCAAATGGACATAGCAGCCCTGAGTGAAACCAGTTTTGCTGGTGAAACCCAGCTGGAGGAAGTTGGGGGGGCTACACCTTCTACTGCATTGGGAAGCCAGATGGCACCCCATGAAACTCAGGCGTGGGCTTTGCCATACAAACCTGTCCTTTCTGTCTACCACTGAAATGGTGTGGCTGAGCTCCTCATAGAAAGCTTCTTTGATGTCATCAGAGTTGGTCATCTTTGGGGCATAGCAGCTGATGACTGTGGAGAAGCGATCCTCGGACAGCTTCAGATGCAGGGTCATCAGCCTATCGTTTATCCTACATGGAAGGCTGTCAAGCTGTTGTGCAAGTTTGGTTTGTATGGCAAAGCATCATGTCAGGGTAGTGTGCTTCATCATCACGTCAGGGTAGTCTGCTTCATGTCATGGAAGTGTGCATCATGTCAGGGTAGCGTGCTTCATCATGTCAGGGTAGCATGCTTCAGTCTGCTGCTGATGCTCATGACATGAAGACCTTCCATGATGGTTTCCGAGCTGTGTATGGGCCAAGAGTGACAGGATGAACCCCTGTCTGAGCCTTGGACCAGACCACCCTCCTGACAGACAAGAAAGACATGCTTGCCCACTGGGCAGAGCACTTCAACACCCTCCTCAACAGGGACTCGTCCGTATCTGACGAGGCAATTGCAGCCCTCCTACAGCTACCAGTCAGTGACTCGCTAGCTGCCCCTCCCACCAAGGCCGAGACCCGGAAGGCCCTGAAGCTGACAGCATCAGGAAAAGCACCAGAATGGATGGAATCCAGGTCGACATCTACAAGTATGGAGGCGAGGTGCTGACAGACAAGCTGACTGCCCTGTTCCAGTCTATTTGGGAGAGAGGGGAGGTCCTCCAGGATTTCAAGGATGCTTCAATTGTCCACATTACAAACGGAAGGGAGACAAAACATCCTGAGATAACCACCGTGGAATCTCTCCTCTGCATTGCCGGCAAGATCTTCGCCCGCATCATACTGAACAGACTGGTTGACCATGTCTCCAATACATTCATCCCTGAAGCACAGTGTGGCTTCTGCTCAGGCAGGGGAACATGTGACATGGTGTTTACTGTACGCCAGATGCAAGAGAAGTGCCGTGAGCAGAACAAGGAGCTCCACATGGTCTTTGTAGACCTGACTAAGGCCTTCGATAGCTGAACCGCTGTGGTCTGTGGAAGATCCTCCTAAAGTTCGGCTGCCCAGAGAGCCTAATCCAGCTGATTGCGTCATTCCACGATGGCATGCAGGCGAGAGTACAGGAAAATACTGACATGTTGGATCCGTTCCCTGTGATAAATGGAGTGAAGCAGGGGTGCATCCTGGCACCCACACTGTTCTCCATTCTGTTCTCTGCCATGCTGATTGACGCCTTCCAAGACTGTGACCGGGGCATCTACATTCAGTTTCGCACAGATGGCAAACTTTTCAACTTGCGGCGACTCCATGCCAGGTCCAGGGTGTTTGAGGCACTGTTGAGAGAGTTCCTCTTCGCTGATGACTGCGCGCTTGCTGCACACAGTGACACACCCATGAGGACATGCAGTTCATTATGGACAGGTTCTCAACCTCCTGCAGGTGCTTTGGACTCACCATCAGCCTCATTAAGACCGAGTCCATGTACCAACCGGCTAGCTCACAGAACGCCAGTGCCTCCCACCCACCTGCAATCAAGATCGATGACACAGAGAACAAGTCAGTTGACAAGTTTTGCAACCTGGGCAGCACCCTATGCAGCAACGGAGCCCTTGATGCAGAAGTGACGCTGCGCATCGCCAAGGCCAGCTCCGCCTTTGGCAGACTCAACAACAGGCTGTGGAACAACAAAGGCATTTGGCTCAGCACCAAAATCAAAACCTACAGAGCTGTTGTGCTGACCACCTTGTTGTACTGCTGTGAAACATGGATGACGTATTGCTGTCACATTCAACAACTTGAGCAGTTTCACTAGAGATGCCTATGAAAGATCCTCGGCATAAAATGGCAAGACATGGTCTCCAACCTCCAGGTCCTAGAGAGGAGCGGCCTGCCCAGCATCCAAAGCCTGCTGATCCAGTGCCAGCTATGCTGGACAGGACACATCTGCATGACAGACAGCAGGATCCTGAAGATGCTTTTGTATGGCCAGCTGAAGGAAGGCCACCGTGAACTTGGAAGACCCTGCAAGCGCTTCAAGGACACCTTGAAGACAAACCTCAAAGCCTGTGACATAGAAATCACTTCCTGGGAAACTGATGCCCTGGACTGCTCTCTCTGGAGGATGCTGTGCTCTAGTGGCATAAAGACGTTTGAAAACAAGAGAACGCTGGCCATTAAGGAGAAGCGTGAGCGAAGGAAGCAGGGCTAAACTTCTGGAGACGTTTTCCCTTGCAACACCTGTGGGAAGTGCTGCGCACCCAAAATCGGCCTCGTCTCTCATATGAGGACACACACCGACAGATAAGCCTGCCTACCTACTCATCCATTGGACCGACGGGGAGACTCCGTCAAAAGAATGAAAACATTAAAGAAAGCACGATACTCTTACCTCCTGTCCAGTTTTCTTCTACGGAGAGATCCACTGATTCCATGGGATTTTGACTTTTTGAATCGGCCATAGTTTTCAGGCTTGTCCCCCTTCTGCAGTCAGTGTATTTCAGTTGGTATATCACTGCAAGCGCAATGCCAAGGTAAGAGCTGTGCTTTTCTGGGTAGCGGATGTCGACATGCACACACGTGTCAACACCTCATCATCTCGACTTCAGCTGGTGCACTTGCTGTGAGTTGTATGGTGTATCAGAGTGGTCAGTATTTGAGCAAATCACAACCCTTGAAAACCTAATTTGTTAATTAGAACCACATGCCAAACTTTTGTGTGTCCTAGGGTATTGTTCTTGTTGTAGAAGGCTTTATTCTAACCTATGAGAAGAAAAAAAATCATATTGCAGCGATTTCCATTGAAAAATTAGTGTCGGTAGACTATTTATAAAAAAAATATAGCGTCTGCCTTTTGACTTATGAGAATGAGAATGTGAAAAACCAAGATTAGCTCAAAAGGTAATACTAGAATGGTGACTTACCTATTGGCGGATGATAAAAAACGTTGGAAACCAAGTCAGCTCTGTTTGCAAAAACCAAATCCAAAATATTTGCTGTTTGATTTAGCGCAAAAATGTGTTCTGTAACAAACTGTACCACAAAAATTATCTTGCAAAATTTTAAGAAATTTTAAAGCAGGATGGTGTGTGTGTTTGGTACACACCTCTTGTTCCCAGTCACTCAGAGTCAGTGTCAGGGTAATTAAAATCACCCATCAAAACCTTGTTACCTGTGCTCCAAAAAACATGGACACAATTTTTGAATTTCTCATTTTTTTCTTCAAGAGTACCAATGTTACCAAGATCTCTTTTGACCAGAAAGCTTTTTTTCTTTTTTTCTTTTTTCTTTTCACTGGCCCATTATCCCCATTTGTTTGGCCATTTCTGTTTTCTGTTTTTGCTGTGGTGTCTCCAGTCTTAGAAATTAAAAAGACAGTGTGTGGTAAGAATAACATAGTTGTTTGCAGAAAGTAGCACTAACTGACTAAGTGTGTGCTATGTGAACAGGGTGGCACAGGTGACAGTGTCCAGTGACGTCAGATCGGAGGACTATGATGGAGTGGTGGTGGTCACAGATCACATCACCAGGCTGGAGGGGGATCCTCTGCTGCAGCCTCTGCTGCCAGCACTCCACTGCTTTGCCAAGGTCCTGTCAGTGTGCGTTGTGTCAGGGTAGTGTGCGTTGTGTCAGGGTAGTGTTCAGGGTAGAGTGCGTTGTGTCAGGGTAGTGTTCAGGGTAGACTGCGTTGTGTCAGGGTTGTGTGCGTTTTATCACGGTAGAGTGTGTTGTGTCAGGGTAGCGTGCATTGTGTCAGGGTAGTGTGCTTCATGTGCTTCATGTCAGGGTAGTGTGCATCATGACAAGGTAGTGTCTTCACTGTGTAAAGGTAGTGTGCATCATGTGAGGGTAGTGTGCTTCATCATGATGCGAGGGTAGTGTGCTTCATCATGATGTGAGTGTAGCGTGTATGTCAGGGTAGTGTGCATCATGTCAAGGTAGTGTGCTTCATCATCATGTCAGGGTAGTATGCATCATGTCAGAGAAGTGTGCATCATCATCATGTCAGGGTAGTGTGCATCATGTCAGAGAAGTGTGCATCATCATCATGTCAGGGTAGTGTGCATCATGTCAGAGAAGTGTACTTCATCATCATGTCAGGGTAGTGTGCATCATGTCAGAGATGAGTGCTTCATCATCATGTCAGGGTAGTATGCATCATGTCAGAGATGAGTGCTTCATCATCATGTCAGGGTAGTGTGCATCATGTCAGAGAAGTGTGCATCATCATGATGTCAGGGTAGTGTGCATCATGTCAGAGAAGTGTGCATCATCATCATGTCAGGGTAGTGTGCATCATGTCAGAGAAGTGTTCATCATCATGATGTCAGGGTAGTGTGCATCATGTCAGAGATGAGTGCTTCATCATCATGTCAGGGTAGTGTGCATCATGTCAGAGAAGTGTGCATCATCATGATGTCAGGGTAGTGTGCATCATGTCAGAGAAGTGTGCATCATCATCATGTCAGGGTAGTGTGCATCATGTCAGAGAAGTGTACTTCATCATCATGTCAGGGTAGTGTGCATCATGTCAGAGAAGTGTGCATCATCATCATGTCAGGGTAGTGTGCATCATGTCAGAGAAGTGTACTTCATCATCATGTCAGGGTAGTGTGCATCATGTCAGAGAAGTGTGCAGCAGCATCATGTCAGGGTAGTGTACATCATGTCAAGGTAGTGTGCTTCCCCATGTAAAGGTAGTGTGCTTCACGTCAGGGTAGTGTGCTTCATGTCAGGGTAGTGTGCTTCATCATGTCAGGGTAGTGTGCTTCATGTCAGGGTAGTGTGCTTCATCATCATCTCAGGGTAGTGTGCTTCATCATGTCAGTGTAGTGTGCTTCATCATCATGTCAGGGTAGTGTGCTTCATGTCAGGGTAGTGTTCTTCACCATGTGATCATTGTGTCAGGGCAGTGTGCTTCATCATGTCAGGGTAGGATGCTTCACCATGTGACACTTGTGTTGCAGATCAGTCAGAACACCATCACCTGTATGTGACACCTGTGTTTCAGATCAATCAGAACACCATCACATACATCAGAACACCATCACCTGTATGTGACACCTGTGTTTCAGATGAATCAGAACACCACCTGTATGTGAGACCTGTGTTGCAGATCAGTCAGAACACCACCACATACATCAGAACACCATCACCTGTATGTGACACCTGTGTTGCAGATCAGTCAGAACACCATGACATACATCAGAACACCATCACCTGTATGTGACACATGTGTTGTAGATCAGTCAGAACACCATCACCTGTATGTGACACGTGTTTCAGATCAATCAGAACACTATCACCTGTATGTGACACATGTGTTTCAGATCAGTCAGAACACCATCACCTGTATGACACCTGTGTTGTAGATCAGTTAGAACACCATCACATACATCAGAACACCATCACCTGTATGTGACACCTGTGTTGCAGATCAATCAGAACACCATCACATACATCAGAACACCATCACCTGTATGTGACACCTGTGTTGCAGATCAGTCAGAACACCATCACCTGTATGTGACACCTGTGTTTCAGATTAATCGGAACACCACCACATACATCAGAACACCATCACCTGTATGTGACACCTGTGTTTCAGATCAATCATAACACCATCACCTGTATGTGACACATGTGTTTCAGATCAATCATAACACCATCACCTGTATGTGACACCTGTGTTTAAGATCAGACAGAACAACATCACATACATCAGAACACCATCACCTGTATGTGACACCTGTGTTTCAGATCAATCAGAACACCATCACCTGTATGTGACACCTGTGTTTCAGATCAATTAGAACACACATACATCAGAACACCTGTATGTGACACCTGTGTTGCAGATCAGGCAGAACACCATCACCTGTTTCTGACACCTTGGTTGCAGCTCTATCAGAACACCATGACATACATCAGAACACCATCACCTGTATGTGACACCTGTGTTGCAGATCTATCAGAACACCATCACCTGTATGTGACACCTGTGTTGCAGATCTATCAGAACACCATCACCTGTATGTGACACCTGTGTTTCAGATCAATCAGAACATCATCACATACATCAGAACACCATCACCTGTATGTGACACCTGTGTTTCAGATCAGTCAGAACACCATCACATACATCAGAACACCATCACCTGTATGTGACACATGTGTTTCAGATCAGTCAGAACACTATCACCTGTATGTGACACATGTGTTTCAGATCAGTCAGAACACCATCACCTGTATGTGACACCTGTGTTGTAGATCAGTTAGAACACCATCACATACATCAGAACACCATCACCTGTATGTGACACCTGTGTTTCAGATCAATCAGAACACCATCACCTGTATGTGACACCTGTGTTTCAGATCAATCAGAACACCACCACATACATCAGAACACCATCACCTGTATGTGACACCTGTGTTTAAGATCAGTCAGAACACCATCACCTGTATGTGACACCTGTGTTTCAGATCAGTCAGAACACCATCACCTGTATGTGACACCTGTGTTTCAGATCAACCATAACACCATCACCTGTATGTGACACCTGTGTTTAAGATCAGACAGAACACCATCACATACATCAGAACACCATCACCTGTATGTGACACCTGTGTTTCAGATCAATCATAACACCATCACCTGTATGTGACACCTGTTTTTCAGATCAATTAGAACACACATACATCAGAACACCTGTATGTGACACCTGTGTTGCAGATCAGTCAGAACACCATCACCTGTTTGTGACACCTTGGTTGCAGCTCTATCAGAACACCATGACATACATCAGAACACCATCACCTGTATGTGACACCTGTGTTGCAGATCTATCAGAACACCATCACCTGTATGTGACACCTGTGTTGCAGATCAGTCAGAACACCATCACCTGTATGTGACACCTGTGCTGCAGATCAATCAGAACACCATCACATACATCAGAACACCATCACCTGTATGTGACACCTGTGTTGCAGATCAATCAGAACACCATCACATACATCAGAACACCATCACCTGTATGTGACACCTGTGTTGCAGATCAATCAGAACATCATCACATACATCAGAACACCATCACCTGTATGTGAGACCTGTGTTGCAGATCAATCAGAACATGGAGAAGGAGGTTTCCATCATTCAGACAGATGCTGTTCCTTCAGGCAGACTGGTGAGCAAAGGTTTTCTGTCACCCTACAGTTGGTAACTGTCATTGGTAGCCACAGCAACACACTACTGTTCGTTACTATCATTGGTAGCCACAGCAACACACTACTGTTCGTTACTATCATTGGTAGCCACAGCAACACACTACTGTTTGTTACTATCATTGGTAGCCACAGGGACACACTACTGTTCGTTATTATCATTGGTAGCCACAGCAACACACTACTGTTCGTTACTATCATTGGTAGCCACAGCAACACACTACTGTTCGTTACTATCATTGGTAGCCACAGGGACACACTACTGTTCGTTACTATCATTGGTAGCCACAGCAACACACTACTGTTCGTTACTATCATTGGTAGCCACAGGGACACACTACTGTTCGTTACTATCATTGGTAGCCACAGCAACACACTACTGTTTGTTACTATCATTGGTAGCCACAGGGACACACTCCTGTTCGTTATCATCATTGGTAGCCACAGCAACACACTACTGTTCGTTACTATCATTGGTAGCCACAGCAACACACTACTGTTCGTTACTATCATTGGTAGCCACAGGGACACACTACTGTTCGTTACTATCATTGGTAGCCACAGGGACACACTACTGTTCTTTACTATCATTGGTAGCCACATGGACACACTACTGTTCGTTACTGTCACACTACTGTTGGTAACTGTCATTGGTAGCCACAGCAACACACTACTGTTCGTTACTATCATTGGTAGCCACAGGGACACACTACTGTTCATTACTATCACACTACTGTTGGTAACTGTCATTGGTAGCCACAGCAACACACTACTGTTCGTTACTATCATTGGTAGCCACAGGGACACACTACTGTTCGTTACTATCATTGGTAGCCACAGGGACACACTACTGTTCGTTACTATCACACTACTGTTGGTAACTGTCATTGGTAGCCACAGCAACACACTACTGTTACTGTCATTAGTAGTCACAGGGACACACACTACTGTTGCTTACTATCATTGGTAGCCACAGTGACATGTTATAGTTGGTACAATAGTAGCCACAGATACATTCTATTGTTTGTTACAGTCATTGGTAGCCACAGGGACATTTTTCTTTTACTGTTAGACTCACTCCACAGTTGGTTACTGTCTTTGGTAGTCACAGTTACATGGTACTGTTGTTGCTATCTTTGGTAACCACAATTAAATAGTGCTGTTGGTTACTGTCATTTGTAGCCACAGTTAAACAGTACTGTTGGTTACTGTCATTTGTAGCCACAGTTAAACAGTACTGTTGTTGCCATCATTGGTAGCCACAATTAAACAGTACTGTTGGTTACTGTCATTTGTAGCCACAGTTAAACAGTATTGTTGTTATCATTGGTAGCCACAATTAAACAGTACTGTTGGTTACTGTCATTTGTAGCCACAGTTAAACAGTACTGTTGTTATCATTGGTAGCCACAGTTAAACAGTACTGTTGGTTACTGTCATTTGTAGCCACAGTTAAACAGTACTGTTGTTATCATTGGTAGCCACAATTAAACAGTACTGTTGGTTACTGTCATTTGTAGCCACAGTTAAACAGTACTGTTGTTATCATTGGTAGCCACAATTAAACAGTACTGTTGGTTACTGTCATTTGTAGCCACAGTTAAACAGTATTGTTGTTATCATTGGTAGCCACAATTAAACAGTACTGTTGGTTACTGTCATTTGTAGCCACAGTTAAACAGTACTGTTGTTGCCATCATTGGTAGCCACAATTAAACAGTACTGTTGGTTACTGTCATTTGTAGCCACAGTTAAACAGTATTGTTGTTATCATTGGTAGCCACAATTAAACAGTACTGTTGGTTACTGTCATTTGTAGCCACAGTTAAACAGTACTGTTGTTGCCATCATTGGTAGCCACAATTAAACAGTACTGTTGGTTACTGTCATTTGTAGCCACAGTTAAACAGTACTGTTGTTGCTATCATTGGTAGCCACAGTTAAACAGTACTGTTGGTTACTGTCATTTGTAGCCACAGTTAAACAGTACTGTTGGTTGCTATCATTGGTAGCCACAGGGACACACTACTGTTCGTTATTATCATTGGTAGCCACAGCAACACACTACTGTTCGTTACTATCATTGGTAGCCACAGCAACACACTACTGTTCGTTACTATCATTGGTAGCCACAGGGACACACTACTGTTCGTTACTATCATTGGTAGCCACAGCAACACACTACTGTTCGTTACTATCATTGGTAGCCACAACAACACACTACTGTTCGTTACTATCATTGGTAGCCACAGCAACACACTACTGTTTGTTACTATCATTGGTAGCCACAGGGACACACTAATGTTACTGTCATTGGTAGCCACAGGGACACACTACTGTTACTGTCATTGGTAGCCACAGGGACACACTACTGTTGGTTACTGTCATTGGTAGCCACAGGGACACACTACTGTTACTGTCATTGGTAGCCACAGTTAAACAGTACTGTTGGTTACTGTCATTTGTAGCCACAGGAACATAGTACTGTTACTGTCATTGGTAGCCACAGGGACACACTAATGTTACTGTCATTGGTAGCCACAGGGACACACTACTGTTGGTTACTGTCATTGGTAGCCACAGGGACACACTAATGTTACTGTCATTGGTAGCCACAGGGACACACTACTGTTACTGTCATTGGTAGCCACAGGGACACACTACTGTTGGTTACTGTCATTTGTAGCCATGGTTAAAAAGTACTGTTGGTTGCTATCATTGGTAGCCACAGGGACACAGTACTGTTGCTGTCATTGGTAGCCACAGGGACACATTACTGTTACTGTCACTGGTAGCTACAGGGACAAACTACTGTTGATTACTGTCGCTGATAGCTACAGGGACAAACTACTGTTGATTACTGTCACTGGTAGCTACAGGGACAAACTACTGTTGATTACTGTCGTTGGTAGCCACAGGGACACACTACTGTTACTGTCGTTGGTAGCCACAGGGACACACTACTGTTACTGTCGTTGGTAGCCACAGGGACACACGACTGTTACTGTCGTTGGTAGCCACAGGGACACACTAATGTTACTGTTGTTGGTAGCCACAGGGACACACTACTGTTACTGTCGTTGGTAGCCACAGGGACACACTACTGTTACTGTCGTTGGTAGCCACAGGGACACACTACTGTTACTGTCGTTGGTAGCCACAGGGACACACTAATGTTACTGTCGTTGGTAGCCACAGTGACACAGTACAGATGGGGACTGGCATTGGTTTACATCATTCAGTGGAAGACCAATGATTTAAACCAGGCATGTAGTTTGTGTATCATTTATGAGGGATGTTCATTAAAGATTTCCCCTGACATATCTCCATTTAGTGTAGGGGTCTGAAACTGCACATGTGATGTATTATAATACATATTTCTATAGTTCACATGGTAATTTGCATATCTGAACTCACAGTTTCTCTTTTATGGGTGCTATGGTGGAGTAAGGTGTGATAAAGGAGCCAGTTGAATGCACAACAGTCATCAAAGGCCAAACACCAAGGCAGACATTCAATGAGGTGAAAGAGACTTTGTAATTGAAAGGCCAAACACCAAGGCAGACATTCAATGAGGTGAAAGAGACTTTGTACTTGAAAGGCCAAACACCAAGGCAGACATTCAATGAGGTGAAAGAGACTTATGGGCAGGATGCCTCATCAAATGATGTAGTCAAGCTCTGGCATCATCAGTTCCAATGTGGTCGACATCGTCACAAACAGCTCCCATTTCTGGGCGACCACAGTCTGCCATTGATGAAGACACCATCTGGCATGTGGAGGCTGCCATTTTGAAGGATCTCCCACATAACCATTCACCAACTAGCCCAAGATGTCAAGATCAATGTGGGGCCTGTGGAAAAAACAATCCCTGACCATTTGCACATGCAGAAGTAGTCTGCACAATGAATTCCCCGGTCGGTCACACCTTTCCAGAAGCAGGAATGAGTCACATGCTCTCAGGCTCTTTTGGCCATGTGCTAAGAAAACCAGGAGGACTTCTTTGACAGGCTGATCACGCAGGATGAAACATGGGTCCATCACTATGATTCAGAGATCAAATCCCAGTCAAAGCAATGGAAGCATTTTGACTCACCACCTCTGAAGAAGGCACGTGTCCAACCCTCGGCGGGCAAGGTCATGGTCACGGTCTTTTGGGATCGACACGGAGTTGTGATGATGGATTTCCTGGCAAAGGGTACCACAATTACCAGGACGTGCTGTGCTTCATTGCTGTAGAAAGCCTTCAAAACTGAGAGGCGAGGCATGCTGACCAAAGGTGTCCGACTCATGCAAGAGAACTCCCCGATTAACAACTCGCATGCTGCCCAACTGAGGTTAAGTTGTGGCTTGTTGCGCACTCTGCAGGCCAGGTCTTCACAGCTGCATAAAGTGATTAACAGACGATGAGACACTTATTTCTGAGGTTAAGTTGTGGCTTGTTGTGCACCCTGCAGGCAAGGTCTTCACAGCTGCATAAAGTGATTAACAGACGATGAGACACTTATTTCTGAGGTTAAGTTGTGGCTTGTTGTGCACCCTGCAGGCAAGGTCTTCACAGCTGCATAAAGTGATTAACAGACGATGAGACACTTATTTCTGAGGTTAAGTTGTGCCTTGTTGTGCACCCTGCAGGCAAGGTCTTCACAGCTGCATAAAGCGATGGGCGATGTGTGTCACCCTTGGTGGAACCCATGTAGAGAAAGACTAATAAATAATTGTGCGAAGTTTTGCTCCTCTCAATCCATGGGAAGTGGGTCAGGGGAAATGTTTAATGAACATCCCTCATAATATTATGTGGTTAATGATATTGCTGGCCTTTAAAATGAAAGACCAATAATTTCCATGTGACATGTAGTTTGTGTGTCATGATTTAGGTGTACTCCCCTACTGGCCCCTTGAACAGAGACTTTGATGATGTCAGACGATTTTCTGAAGCAGCAGAGAAAGGTATCAAGCGGTAAGCAAATGATCTTTTTCTTTGTCTTTCAACCCAGTAATGTGACTGTGTAAGACTGACCCAGTAATGTGACTGTGTGTGACTGACCCAGTAATGTGACTGACCCAGTAATGTGACTGACCCAGTAATGTCACTGTGTGTGATTGACGCAGTGGCATGACTGATCTGTGGTGACTGACCCAGTGGTGTGACTGACCCATTGGTGTGACTGATCTGTGTTGACTGACCCAGTGGTGTGACTGATCTGTGGTGACTGACCCAGTGGTGTGACTGACCCAGTGGTGTGACTGACCCAGTGGTGTGACTGATCTGTGTTGACTGACCCAGTGGTGTGACTGACCCAGTGGTGTGACTGATCTGTGTTGACTGACCTAATGGTGTGACTGATCAGTGTTGACTGACCCAGTGGTGTGACTGACCCAGTGGTGTGACTGATCTGTGTTGACTGACCTAATGGTGTGACTGATCTGTGTTGACTGACCCAGTGGTGTGACTGACCCAGTGGTGTGACTGATCTGTGTTGACTGACCTAATGGTGTGACTGATCAGTGTTGACTGACCCAGTGGTGTGACTGACCCAGTGGTGTGACTGACCCAGTGGTGTGACTGATCTGTGTCGACTGACCCAGTGGTGTGACTGACCCAGTGGTGTGACTGATCAGTGTTGAGTGACCCAGTGGTGTGACTGATCTGTGTCGACTGACCCAGTGGTGTGACTGACCCAGTGGTGTGACTGATCTGTGTTGACTGACCTAATGGTGTGACTGATCAGTGTTGACTGACCCAGTGGTGTGACTGACCCAGTGGTGTGACTGATCTGTGTTGACTGACCTAATGGTGTGACTGATCTGTGTTGACTGACCCAGTGGTGTGACTGACCCAGTGGTGTGACTGATCTGTGTTGACTGACCCAGTGGTGTGACTGATCTGTGTTGACTGACCCAGTGGTGTGACTGATCTGTGTTGACTGACCCAGTGGTGTGACTGACCCAGTGGTGTGACTGATCAGTGTTGACTGACCCAGTGGTGTGACTGATCAGTGTTGACTGACCCAGTGGTGTGACTGATCAGTGTTGACTGACCCTGTGGTGTGACTGACCCAGTGGTGTGACTGATCAGTGTTGACTGACCCAGTGGTGTGACTGATCTGTGTTGACTGACCCAGTGGTGTGACTGACCCAGTGGTGTGACTGATCTGTGGTGTGACTGACCCAGTGGTGTGACTGATCTGTGTTGACTGACCCAGTGGTGTGACTGATCTGTGTCGACTGGCCCAGTGGTGTGACTGATCTGTGTCGACTGACCCAGTGGTGTGACTGACCCAGTGGTGTGACTGATCTGTGTTGACTGACCCAGTGGTGTGACTGACCCAGTGGTGTGACTGACCCAGTGGTGTGACTGGCCCAGTGGTGTGACTGATCTGTGTTGACTGACCCAGTGGTGTGACTGATCTGTGTTGACTGACCCAGTGGTGTGACTGACCCAGTGGTGTGACTGATCTGTGTTGACTGACCTAGTGGTGTGACTGACCCAGTGGTGTGACTGATCTGTGTTGACTGACCCAGTGGTGTGACTGATCAGTGTTGACTGATCTGTGGTGTGACTGACCCAGTGGTGTGACTGATCTGTGTTGACTGACCCAGTGGTGTGACTGATCTGTGTTGACTGACCCAGTGGTGTGACTGACCCAGTGGTGTGACTGATCAGTGGTGTGACTGATCTGTGTTGACTGACCCAGTGGTGTGACTGATCTGTGTTGACTGACCTAGTGGTGTGACTGACCCTGTGGTGTGACTGATCAGTGTTGACTGACCCAGTGGTGTGACTGATCTGTGTTGACTGACCCAGTGGTGTGACTGATCTGTGTCGACTGACCCAGTGGTGTGACTGACCCAGTGGTGTGACTGATCTGTGTTGACTGACCCAGTGGTGTGACTGACCCAGTGGTGTGACTGACCCAGTGGTGTGACTGGCCCAGTGGTGTGACTGATCTGTGTTGACTGACCCAGTGGTGTGACTGATCAGTGTTGACTGATCTGTGGTGTGACTGACCCAGTGGTGTGACTGATCTGTGTTGACTGACCCAGTGGTGTGACTGATCTGTGTTGACTGACCCAGTGGAGTGACTGATCAGTGTTGACTGATCTGTGGTGTGACTGACCCAGTGGTATGACTGATCTGTGTTGACTGACCCAGTGGTGTGACTGATCTGTGTTGACTGACCCAGTGGTGTGACTGACCCAGTGGTGTGACTGATCAGTGGTGTGACTGATCTGTGTTGACTGACCCAGTGGTGTGACTGATCTGTGTTGACTGACCTAGTGGTGTGACTGACCCAGTGGTGTGACTGATCTGTGTTGACTGACCCAGTGGTGTGACTGATCTGTGTTGACTGACCCAGTGGTGTGACTGACCCAGTGGTGTGACTGACCCAGTGGTGTGACTGACCCAGTGGTGTGACTGATCTGTGTTGACTGACCCAGTGGTGTGACTGATCTGTGTTGACTGACCCAGTGGTGTGACTGATCAGTGTTGTGACTGATCAGTGTTGAGTGACCCAGTGGTGTGACTGATCTGTGTCGACTGACCCAGTGGTGTGACTGATCTGTGTTGACTGACCCAGTGGTGTGACTGACCCAGTGGTGTGACTGATCTGTGTTGACTGACCTAATGGTGTGACTGATCAGTGTTGACTGACCCAGTAGTGTGACTGACCCAGTGGTGTGACTGATCTGTGTTGACTGACCTAATGGTGTGACTGATCTGTGTTGACTGACCCAGTGGTGTGACTGACCCAGTGGTGTGACTGATCTGTGTTGACTGACCCAGTGGTGTGACTGATCTGTGTTGACTGACCCAGTGGTGTGACTGACCCAGTGGTGTGACTGATCAGTGTTGACTGACCCAGTGGTGTGACTGATCAGTGTTGACTGACCCAGTGGTGTGACTGATCAGTGTTGACTGACCCTGTGGTGTGACTGACCCAGTGGTGTGACTGATCAGTGTTGACTGACCCAGTGGTGTGACTGATCTGTGTTGACTGACCCAGTGGTGTGACTGACCCAGTGGTGTGACTGATCTGTGTTGACTGACCCAGTGGTGTGACTGATCTGTGTCGACTGGCCCAGTGGTGTGACTGATCTGTGTCGACTGACCCAGTGGTGTGACTGATCTGTGGTGTGACTGACCCAGTGGTGTGACTGATCTGTGTTGACTGACCCAGTGGTGTGACTGATCTGTGTCGACTGGCCCAGTGGTGTGACTGATCTGTGTCGACTGACCCAGTGGTGTGACTGATCAGTGGTGTGACTGACCCAGTGGTGTGACTGATCTGTGTTGACTGACCCAGTGGTGTGACTGATCTGTGTCGACTGGCCCAGTGGTGTGACTGATCTGTGTCGACTGACCCAGTGGTGTGACTGACCCAGTGGTGTGACTGATCTGTGTTGACTGACCCAGTGGTGTGACTGACCCAGTGGTGTGACTGACCCAGTGGTGTGACTGGCCCAGTGGTGTGACTGATCTGTGTTGACTGACCCAGTGGTGTGACTGATCTGTGTTGACTGACCCAGTGGTGTGACTGATCTGTGTTGACTGACCCAGTGGTGTGACTGACCCAGTGGTGTGACTGATCTGTGTTGACTGACCCAGTGGTGTGACTGATCAGTGTTGACTGATCTGTGGTGTGACTGACCCAGTGGTGTGACTGATCTGTGTTGACTGACCCAGTGGTGTGACTGATCTGTGTTGACTGACCTAGTGGTGTGACTGACCCAGTGGTGTGACTGATCTGTGTTGACTGACCCAGTGGTGTGACTGATCAGTGTTGACTGATCTGTGGTGTGACTGACCCAGTGGTGTGACTGATCTGTGTTGACTGACCCAGTGGTGTGACTGATCTGTGTTGACTGACCCAGTGGTGTGACTGACCCAGTGGTGTGACTGATCAGTGGTGTGACTGATCTGTGTTGACTGACCCAGTGGTGTGACTGATCAATGTCGACTGACCCAGTGGTGTGACTGACCCAGTGGTGTGACTGATCTGTGTTGACTGACCCAGTGGTGTGACTGACCCAGTGGTGTGACTGACCCAGTGGTGTGACTGGCCCAGTGGTGTGACTGATCTGTGTTGACTGATCCAGTGGTGTGACTGATCAGTGTTGACTGATCTGTGGTGTGACTGACCCAGTGGTGTGACTGATCTGTGTTGACTGACCCAGTGGTGTGACTGATCTGTGTTGACTGACCCAGTGGTGTGACTGATCAGTGTTGACTGATCTGTGGTGTGACTGACCCAGTGGTGTGACTGATCTGTGTTGACTGACCCAGTGGTGTGACTGATCTGTGTTGACTGACCCAGTGGTGTGACTGACCCAGTGGTGTGACTGATCTGTGTTGACTGACCCAGTGGTGGGACTGATCTGTGTTGACTGACCCAGTGGTGTGACTGATCTGTGTCGACTGACCCAGTGGTGTGACTGACCCAGTGGTGTGACTGATCTGTGTTGACTGACCCAGTGGTGTGACTGACCCAGTGGTGTGACTGACCCAGTGGTGTGACTGACCCAGTGGTGTGACTGATCTGTGTTGACTGACCCAGTGGTGTGACTGATCTGTGTTGACTGACCCAGTGGTGTGACTGACCCAGTGGTGTGACTGATCTGTGTTGACTGACCCAGTGGTGTGACTGATCAGTGTTGACTGACCCAGTGGTGTGACTGACCCAGTGGTGTGACTGATCAGTGTTGACTGACCCAGTGGTGTGACTGACCCAGTGGTGGGACTGATCTGTGTCGACTGACCCTGTGGTGTGACTGACCCAGGGCTGTGGAGGCGGGCTGTAGAAAACCGTTGCTGGTGCAGCCAGTGGACAAGTCCTTTGAAAAATCGGACTACGCCACTTTGTTGGGTGCCCTGCATGCCTTGTATGTGGTGAGTAGTGTGCGTGTGTGTGTCTGTATGTGTCTGTGTGAGTGTATGTGTGTCTGTGTGCGTTTAAATGTGTCTGCATTATAATTTGTGTGTCTGTATGTGTCTGTGTGAGTGTATGTGTGTCTGTGTGCGTTTAAATGTGTCTGCATTATAATTTGTGTGTCTGTATGTGTCTGTGTGAGTGTATGTGTGTCTGTGTGCGTTTAAATGTGTCTGCATTATAATTTGTGTGTCTGTATGTGTCTGTGTGAGTGTATGTGTGTCTGTGTGCGTTTAAATATTGTCTGCATTATAATTTTTGTGGATTTGTTGAGGGAATTTGAATAAGCATGTGTGCTTGTTTGCACTCAGCCCTTATGACAAAACAGAGAAAAGTAAATTCAGATAATAAAAAAAATATGTGAGTATAATAGAAGAAATGGCAGGGTAAACTCACACACATAATATAATATACATATACACATACACATGACATTAGTCCCTTCGTATTCTGCATGTACACATAATATAATATGCATAATTTTTATACACATACACATGACATTACTCCCTTCGTAATCTGCATGTACACATACACATTAGTCCCTTCATAATCATATATATATTTCAAAAGTAGATTAGAAAGAGAGGGAGAGAGAGGGAAACAGAGACAGACAAACAGAATTTAATTAATTTACATTTGATATCAAATGTTGGATCATATTTGAATGAAACTAGTAATGCATTCCACAAACAACCACCCAAAAAGAAGAAAAGATAATATGCTCTTTGACTTGCATGCAACTGAAACAAAAAAACAAGAACAAAAAACAAAACAAAACATACTCAGCAAAAATAAATGCCCAAGTGAATAAGGCTAGATTTGAAGAGATAGATATTCTTGGAAGAGATATATGTTGAACTTATAATTAGTTCTATACATTGTGAATTATTTTTGTTTCAAATCTTGTGAGAGGAATGGACATAAAAACAGCTTCATTGTACAGATTATTTTGATCTCTATTGTATTGTCAGAAACTATTGATCAGGATTTGAGAAGGATCAGTTTTAAAGTTTGTGGAGAGAGAGAGAGACAGAGAGAGAGAACAACAAGAACAAAATGGTTTAATTGCATACATAGGCATGTGGCCTGTTGCAGACATAAACCTTATCAAACCTAAATATGGACAAGAAGATTTACTTTTTGGTCCTCTCTTTATTAGTTGAAGATCATCACACTCAAATAAGTTGATGACTTACATGAACAAAATATTGCCCTTCATTTGGTAGTTGTTGGTACAGGCAGTGGTTCAGCAGCTGACCTAGTCACCTACTGGGAAAATCAGCAGCTGTGGCTGTTTTAAATAATAGCCAACACCAATTGAGACCTGCAAAAATTGTTTTATATCAGCACCTTGGGCTATTTATACTCATAGCCAACACCCATTCTGAGACCTGCAAAAATTGTTTTATATCAGCACCTTTTGTTTTATATCAGCACCTTTGGCTATTTATACTCATAGCCAAAACACCCATTCTGAAACCTGCAAAAATTGTTTTATATCAGCACCTTTGGCTATTTATACTCATAGCCAAAACACCCATTCTGAAACCTGCAAAAAATGTTTTATATCAGCACCTTTGGCTATTTATACTCATAGCCAAAACACCCATTCTGAAACCTGCAAAAATTGTTTTATATCAACACCTTTGGCTATTTATACTCATAGCCAAAACACCCATTCTGAAACCTGCAAAAATTGTTTTATATCAGCACCTTTGGCTATTTATACTCATAGCCAAAACACCCATTCTGAAACCTGTAAAAATTGTTTTATATCAGCAGCTGTGGCTATTCATAGCCAACACCCATTCAGAAACCAGCAATTGTTGTTTTAAAAATGCATGTCATTAATGTAATGGAAGTATTTTTCTCATTCAAATGTACCGGTACTTTTAAACAAATGTTAAAAATCAAATGTTTGCTATCTGACACGTGTACATACCAATTTTGACAAAAGCAGTTTTTTTTTCAATTTATGAATTAAGGGTTTCTCATCACTAAACAAATCAGTTAGTCAGTCAGTCACTACTCAGTCACCAATCACTACTCAGTCAGTCTCAGTCGGTCAGTCTCAGTCAGTCAGTTACGAGTCAGTCAGTCAGTCAGTCACTACTGAGTCAGTCAGTCAGTCAGTACTCAGTCACTAATCACTACTCAGTCAGTCAGTCAGTCAGTCAGTCAATGCTCAGTCAGTCAGTCACAGCTCAGTTGGTCAGTCTTTACACAGTCAGTCAGTCACTGCTCAGTCAGTCACTACTCAGTCATGACTCAGTCAGTCAGTCACTGCTCAGTCAGTCAGTCAGTCACTACTCAGTCAGTCAGTCACGACTCAGTCACGGCTCAGTCAGTCACGACTCAGTCACTACTCAGTCACGACTCAGTCAGTCACTAGTCAGTCAGTCAGTCACTACTCAGTCACTACTCAGTCAGTCACTACTCAGGCAGTCACTACTCAGTCAGTCAGTCAGTCAGTCAGTCAGTCAGTCACTACTCAGTCAGTCACTACTCAGTCAGTCAGTCACTACTCAGTCAGTCACTACTCAGTCAGTCAGTCACTACTCAGTCAGTCACTACTCAGTCAGTCAGTCACTACTCAGTCAGTCACTACTCAGTCAGTCAGTCAGTCACTACTCAGTCAGTCAGTCAGTCAGTCAGTCACTACTCAGTCAGTCAGTCAGTCACTACTCAGTCAGTCAGTCAGTCACTACTCAGTCAGTCAGTCACTACTCAGTCAGTCACTACTCAGTCAGTCAGTCAGTCACTACTCAGTCAGTCACTACTCAGTCAGTCAGTCAGTCACTACTCAGTCAGTCAGTCACTACTCAGTCAGTCAGTCACTACTCAGTCAGTCAGTCAGTCACTACTCAGTCAGTCAGTCACTACTCAGTCAGTCAGTCAGTCACTACTCAGTCAGTCAGTCAGTCACTACTCAGTCAGTCAGTCACTACTCAGTCAGTCAGTCAGTCACTACTCAGTCAGTCAGTCACTACTCAGTCAGTCAGTCAGTCACTACTCAGTCAGTCAGTCAGTCACTACTCAGTCAGTCAGTCACTACTCAGTCAGTCAGTCAGTCACTACTCAGTCAGTCAGTCACTACTCAGTCAGTCAGTCAGTCACTACTCAGTCAGTCAGTCAGTCACTACTCAGTCAGTCAGTCACTACTCAGTCAGTCAGTCAGTCACTACTCAGTCAGTCAGTCACTACTCAGTCAGTCAGTCAGTCACTACTCAGTCAGTCAGTCAGTCACTACTCAGTCAGTCAGTCAGTCAGTCACTAGTCAGTCAGTCAGTCAGTCACTACTCAGTCAGTCAGTCAGTCACTACTCAGTCAGTCACTAGTCAGTCAGTCAGTCAGTCACTAGTCAGTCAGTCAGTCAGTCACTACTCAGTCAGTCAGTCAGTCACTACTCAGTCAGTCACTAGTCAGTCAGTCAGTCAGTCACTACTCAGTCAGTCAGTCAGTCACTACTCAGTCAGTCACTAGTCAGTCAGTCAGTCAGTCACTACTCAGTCAGTCAGTCAGTCAGTCACTACTCAGTCAGTCACTACTCAGTCAGTCACTAGTCAGTCAGTCAGTCAGTCACTACTCAGTCAGTCAGTCAGTCACTACTCAGTCAGTCACTACTCAGTCAGTCAGTCAGTCACTACTCAGTCAGTCAGTCAGTCAGTCACTACTCAGTCAGTCACTACTCAGTCAGTCAGTCAGTCACTACTCAGTCAGTCACTAGTCAGTCAGTCAGTCAGTCACTACTCAGTCAGTCAGTCAGTCACTACTCAGTCAGTCAGTCAGTCAGTCAGTCACTACTCAGTCAGTCAGTCAGTCAGTCACTACTCAGTCAGTCACTACTCAGTCAGTCAGTCAGTCACTACTCAGTCAGTCAGTCAGTCAGTCAGTCAGTCACTACTCAGTCAGTCAGTCAGTCAGTCACTACTCAGTCAGTCAGTCACTACTCAGTCACTACTCAGTCAGTCAGTCAGTCACTACTCAGTCAGTCAGTCAGTCAGTCAGTCACTACTCAGTCAGTCAGTCAGTCACTACTCAGTCAGTCAGTCAGTCAGTCAGTCACTACTCAGTCAGTCAGTCAGTCAGTCACTACTCAGTCAGTCAGTCACTACTCAGTCAGTCAGTGGGTGTGAGGTGTGTGCAGCCCCTGGAGGTGTGGGAGGCGTGTGAGGAGAGACGGAGGAAGGTGGAGGTGCTGGGTGTGATGTGCGGCAGTCTGGCCATGGGAACTCCTACTGGACTGGATGTGGTGATGGCCCTGGAGACAGGAAGGTGTGTGTGTGTGTGTCTTTCTGTTTGTGTGTTTATGTCAGTGTGTGTGTGTGTGTGACTGTGTGTGTGTGTGTCACTGTGTGCGTGTGTGTGTGTGTGTGTCACTGTGTGTGTGTGTGTATGTGTGTGTGTGTGTGTGTGTGTGTCACTGTGTGTGTGTGTGTGTGTGTGTGTGTCACTGTGTGTGTGTGTGTGTGTATGTGTGTGTGTCACTGTGTGTGTGTGTGTGTGTATGTGTGTGTGTCACTGTGTGTGTGTGTGTGTCACTGTGTGTGTGTGTGTCACTGTGTGTGTGTGTGTGTGTGTGTGTGTGTGTCACTGTGTGTGTGTGTATGTGTGTGTGTGTGTGTGTGTGTGTGTCACTGTGTGTGTCTGTGTGTGTGTGTGATTATACGTGTCAGTGTGTAATGTAAGTGAATGATCTGGAACAGTTTTACTTGCTGACAGGTCAGAGGTCATGGTGTGTGCAGGACTGTGACCCGGGACATAGGCGGGTCAGACCCAGAGCGAATGGCGGCACCCAGAGTGGCTGACTACATCCGGCAGACATTTAAGGGCACCTGTGTCAAGGTGAGGTGTGCTGTTTTGATGTCACCTGTGTCAAGGTGAGGTGTGCTGTTTTGATGTCAGCTGTGTCAAGGTGAGGTGTGCTGTTTTGATGTCAGCTGTGTCAAGGTGAGGTGTGCTGTTTTGATGTCACCTGTGTCAAGGTGAGGTGTGTTGTAGTATTTGATGTCACCTGTGTCAAGATGAGGTGTGCTGTTTTGATGTCACCTGTGTCAAGGTGAGGTGTGCTGTAGTATTTGATGTCACCTGTGTCAAGGTGAGGTGTGCTGTTTTGATGTCACCTGTGTCAAGGTGAGCTGTGCTGTTTTGATGTCAGCTGTGTCAAGGTGAGGTGTGCTGTTTTAATGTCACCTGTGTCAAGGTGAGGTGTGCTGTTTTGATGTCACCTGTGTCAAGGTGAGGTGCGCTGTTTTGATGTCACCTGTGTCGAGGTGAGGTGTGCTGTTTTGATGTCACCTGTGTCAAGGTGAGGTGTGCTGTTTTGATGTCACCTGTGTCAAGGTGAGGTGTGCTGTTTTGGTGTCACCTGTGTCAAGGTGAGGTGTGCTGTTTTGATGTCACCTGTGTCAAGGTGAGGTGTGCTGTTTTGATGTCAGCTGTGTCAAGGTGAGGTGTGCTGTTTTGATGTCACCTGTGTCAAGGTGAGGTGTGCTGTTTTGATGTCACCTGTGTCAAGGTGAGGTGTGCTGTTTTGATGTCACCTGTGTCAATGTGAGGTGTGCTGTAGTATTTGATGTCACCTGTGTCAAGGTGAGGTGTGCTGTTTTGATGTCAGCTGTGTCAAGGTGAGGTGTGCTGTTTTGATGTCACCTGTGTCAAGGTGAGGTGTGCTGTTTTGATGTCACCTGTGTCAAGGTGAGGTGTACTGTTTTGATGTCACCTGTGTCAAGGTGAGGTGTGCTGTTTTGATGTCACCTGTGTCAAGGTGAGGTGTGCTGTTTTGATGTCACCTGTGTCAAGGTGAGGTGTGCTGTAGTATTTGATGTCACCTGTGTCAAGGTGAGGTGTGCTGTTTTGATGTCACCTGTGTCAAGGTGAGGTGTGCTGTAGTATTTATGTCACCTGTGTCAAGGTGAGGTGTGCTGTAGTATTTGATGTCACCTGTGTCAAGGTGAGGTGTGCTGTTTTGATGTCACCTGTGTCAAGGTGAGGTGTGCTGTAGTATTTGATGTCACCTGTGTCAAGGTGAGGTGTGCTGTAGTATTTGATGTCACCTGTGTCAAGGTGAGGTGTGCTGTTTTGATGTCACCTGTGTCAAGGTGTGGTGTGCTGTTTTGATGTCACCTGTGTCAAGGTGAGATGTGCTGTTTTGATGTCACCTGTGTCAAGGTGAGGTGTGCTGTTTTGATGTCACCTGTGTCAAGGTGTGGTGTGCTGTAGTATTTGATGTCACCTGTGTCAAGGTGAGGTGTGCTGTTTTGATGTCACCTGTGTCAAGGTGAGGTGTGCTGTAGTATTTGATGTCACCTGTGTCAAGATGAGGTGTGCTGTTTTGATGTCACCTGTGTCAAGGTGAGGTGTGCTGTAGTATTTGATGTCACCTGTGTCAAGGTGAGGTGTGCTGTTTTGATGTCACCTGTGTCAAGGTGAGCTGTGCTGTTTTGATGTCAGCTGTGTCAAGGTGAGGTGTGCTGTTTTAATGTCACCTGTGTCAAGGTGAGGTGTGCTGTTTTGATGTCACCTGTGTCAAGGTGAGGTGCGCTGTTTTGATGTCACCTGTGTCGAGGTGAGGTGTGCTGTTTTGATGTCACCTGTGTCAAGGTGAGGTGTGCTGTTTTGATGTCACCTGTGTCAAGGTGAGGTGTGCTGTTTTGGTGTCACCTGTGTCAAGGTGAGGTGTGCTGTTTTGATGTCACCTGTGTCAAGGTGAGGTGTGCTGTTTTGATGTCAGCTGTGTCAAGGTGAGGTGTGCTGTTTTGATGTCACCTGTGTCAAGGTGAGGTGTGCTGTTTTGATGTCACCTATGTCAAGGTGAGGTGTGCTGTTTTGATGTCACCTGTGTCAATGTGAGGTGTGCTGTAGTATTTGATGTCACCTGTGTCAAGGTGAGGTGTGCTGTTTTGATGTCAGCTGTGTCAAGGTGAGGTGTGCTGTTTTGATGTCACCTGTGTCAAGGTGAGGTGTGCTGTTTTGATGTCACCTGTGTCAAGGTGAGGTGTACTGTTTTGATGTCACCTGTGTCAAGGTGAGGTGTGCTGTTTTGATGTCACCTGTGTCAAGGTGAGGTGTGCTGTTTTGATGTCACCTGTGTCAAGGTGAGGTGTGCTGTAGTATTTGATGTCACCTGTGTCAAGGTGAGGTGTGCTGTTTTGATGTCACCTGTGTCAAGGTGAGGTGTGCTGTAGTATTTATGTCACCTGTGTCAAGGTGAGGTGTGCTGTAGTATTTGATGTCACCTGTGTCAAGGTGAGGTGTGCTGTTTTGATGTCACCTGTGTCAAGGTGAGGTGTGCTGTAGTATTTGATGTCACCTGTGTCAAGGTGAGGTGTGCTGTTTTGATGTCACCTGTGTCAAGGTGAGGTGTGCTGTAGTATTTGATGTCACCTGTGTCAAGGTGAGGTGTGCTGTTTTGATGTCACCTGTGTCAAGGTGTGGTGTGCTGTTTTGATGTCACCTGTGTCAAGGTGAGATGTGCTGTTTTGATGTCACCTGTGTCAAGGTGAGGTGTGCTGTTTTGATGTCACCTGTGTCAAGGTGTGGTGTGCTGTAGTATTTGATGTCACCTGTGTCAAGGTGAGGTGTGCTGTTTTGATGTCACCTGTGTCAAGGTGTGGTGTGCTGTTTTGATGTCACCTGTGTCAAGGTGTGGTGTGCTGTTTTGATGTCACCTGTGTTAACTCACTCTACCCTCAGTCAAAATGGCCGGGTTTCCCTCTCAAATCGCATTATTTTAAGCAGTTTTTAAAAAATCACAAAAAATCAACCACTCACCCTACAAACATAAAACACATACCAGTGGACAGATATAACAATTAATTTACTAAAAATGCTTACCTTAAGTGAAGGAACCACATGGTTTTGATGATATAGGTAATCCAATATGATACACATTGGCAGGAAAACAAAAAAAAATTTTTAACACAGGTAATCCACTTCTTCATGCTCTGAATCCTCCTACACTGGTTCAGTCACACTCCTGTACTCTTGGTTTGATGTGCTTATGATACTATTTATGCATGCTGTATAAAAAAAGAGATTTGATGAGAATATATTGGAAAAAAACCACAAAAAACTGATTGCTGCTTGCAGTCTTGAAAAACACACTGGAAAACATTTGCAGGACTGTACACTCATTGGAAAAAACACCACACATGCACTCTTTTTTACACAGTGCACACACTGTAGACACTTCAGTGACACTGTTAGTTGCTGAAGTCTTGTTTGGTATGGTAGATTTCAAAGCAGGGCACAGCACATAGGGCTTTCTGGCACTGTTGACATTGAAACTTGGTGCGCTGCACCCTGTTCTTCAGGTGCTCTCTGGTGGCTCCTCTTGCCTTCTCCTTGGCGTAGCACACAACACAGTGCCTGTAGCCTGTGTTCTCCATGAAGTGTTGGCGCTTGCAGTCGAGGCGGTTGACTTCCTCGTTGACTGGGGCAGCAGCACGATTCCGCTCCTCATCATCCCCAACTGGAAGACTGGCGAGGTCGTAGCACACAGAAATGGCAAATTGTTCCAGTGTCAGCGTTCTTTTTCCCCAGACTCCTCTGCAGCTTGTTGTACAGGCAGTGAGACTGGATCATTGTGAGGGTCAAAAGGTGGAAGGCCAGCTTCTTCCACCATTTGATGGTCTTCCGGTGCATTGGCATGTAAGATACCATCTGGTCACTGAGGTCAACACCAGCCATATTGCCAATGTAGTCAACAACAGCCGTGGGTTTTCTTTTGTGTTCTGACCGTGATCTCACTGCGGTCATTTCAGGGATGTGCTGAGTTGTTATCATATGCACATCCCTCTTGTCCTTCCACCTATTGACCATCACCTGGTTCAGTCTCCTGTAGTCCATCTGGCCAGGTAAATCTGGAGATGTGTGTGTGTGCTGTACCCCAGGTAAAATGATGTCTAAATCTGGAGGTGTGTTGGTTCTGTACCCCAGGTAAAATGATGTCTAAATCTGGAGGTGTGTTGGTTCTGTACCCCAGGTAAAATGATGTCTAAATCTGGAGGTGTGTTGGTTCTGTACCCCAGGTAAAATGATGTCTAAATCTGGAGGTGTGTTGGTTCTGTACCCCAGGTAAAATGATGTTTAAATCTGGAGGTGTGTGTGTGCTGTACCCCAGGTAAAATGATGTCTAAATCTGGAGGTGTGTTGGTTCTGTACCCCAGGTAAAATGATGTCTAAATCTGGAGGTGTGTGTGTGTGTGCTGTACCCCAGGTAAAATGATGTCTAAATCTGGAGGTGTGTTGGTTCTGTACCCCAGGTAAAATGATGTCTAAATCTGGAGGTGTGTTGGTTCTGTACCCCAGGTAAAATGATGTCTAAATCTGGAGGTGTGTGTGTGCTGTACCCCAGGTAAAATGATGTCTAAATCTGGAGGTGTGTGTGTGCTGTACCCCAGGTAAAATGATGTCTAAATCTGGAGGTGTGTTGGTTCTGTACCCCAGGGAAAATGATGTCTAAATCTGGAGGTGTGTGTGTGCTGTACCCCAGGTAAAATGATGTCTAAATCTGGAGGTGTGTGTGTGCTGTACCCCAGGTAAAATGATGTCTAAATCTGGAGGTGTGTTGGTTCTGTACCCCAGGGAAAATGATGTCTAAATCTGGAGATGTGGGAAGTGTGTGAAGGTGTGTATACTGTTCCCCAGGTGGAGGTGGTGGAAGACAGAGCAGAGATAGAGAAGGAGTTCCCTTTAATGGCTGCCGTCAACAGGGCTGCCAGTGGTGAGTCCCTGCTGCTTTCCATGGCACTCTCCATGTTCTCTCTTCTGGCTTTCCAGAATGAGTCTTCTGGCTTTCCAGTTTTTTTCTGGCTTTCCAGTTTTTGTCTTCTGGCTTTCTATCTTCTGGCTTTCCAGTTTTCTGGCTTTCTGTCTTCTGGCTTTCCAGTTTTCTGGCTTTCTGTCTTCTGGCTTTCCAGTTTTCTGGCATCTGGCTTTCTATCTGTCTTTCCAGTTTTTGTCTTCTGGTTTTCTATCTTCCTGCTTTCCAGCCTTCTGGCTTTCCAGCTTTCTGTCTTCTGGCTTTCCAGCTTTCTGTCTTCTGGCTTTCCAGCTTTCTGTCTTCTGGTTTTCTGCTCTGTCTTCTGGCTTTCCAGTTTTCTGTCTTTAGGCTTTCCAGCTTTCTGTCTTCTGGCTTTCTAGCTTTCTGTCTTCTGGTTTTCCTGCTCTGTCTTCTGGCTTTACAGCTTTCTGTCTTCTGGCTTTCTGCTCTGTCTTCTGGCTTTCCAGCTTTCTGTCTTCTGGTTTTCTGCTCTGTCTTCTGGCTTTCCAGCTTTCTGTCTTCTGGCTTTCTGCTCTGTCTTCTGGCTTTCTGCTCTGTCTTCTGGCTTTCCAGTTTTCTGTCTTTAGGTTTTCCAGTTTTCTGTCTTTCGGCTTTCCAGTTTTCTGTCTTCTGGCTTTCCAGTTTTCTGGTTTCTGTCTTCTGGCTTTCTATCCTCTGGCTTTCCGGCTTTCTGGCTTTTGGCTTTCCAGCTTTCTGTCTTCTGGCTTTTCCGCTTTCTGTCTTTCCACAGAGCTTTCCATATTTCTGTCTCTTTGTTTTCAACAAGTCCTTCTAGCTTTCTGTCTTTCTGCAATGATGATGATGACAGGGTGACAGTCCTGTGTGGATGTGTGTCAAGTGACAGTCCTGTGTGTGGATGTGTGTCAAGTGACAGTCCTGTGTGTGTGGATGTGTGTCAAGTGACAGTCCTGTGTGGATGTGTGTCAAGTGACAGTCCTGTGTGTGTGGATGTGTGTCAAGTGACAGTCCTGTGTGGATGTGTGTCAAGTGACAGTCCTGTGTGTGGATGTGTGTCAAGTGACAGTCCTGTGTGTGTGGATGTGTGTCAAGTGACAGTCCTGTGTGTGTGGATGTGTGTCAAGTGACAGTCCTGTGTGTGTGGATATGTGTCAAGTGACAGTCCTGTGTGTGTGGATGTGTGTCAAGTGACAGTCCTGTGTGTGTGGATGTATGTCAAGTGACAGTCCTGTGTGTGTGGATGTGTGTCAAGTGACAGTCCTGTGTGTGTGGATGTGTGTCAAGTGACAGTCCTGTGTGTGTGGATGTGTGTCAAGTGACAGTCCTGTGTGGATGTGTGTCAAGTGACAGTCCTGTGTGTGTGGATGTGTGTCAAGTGACAGTCCTGTGTGTGTGGATGTGTGTCAAGTGACAGCCCTGTGTGTGTGGATGTGTGTCAAGTGACAGTCCTGTGTGTGTGGATGTGTTAGCTGACAGTCTTCTTCTTCTTCCGGTAATGTCCAGCTGCCAGCCTTGGCAATTACTGACATTTGGAGAAGCTGCGCACCGCGTTGATATCAGACAAAGAGAGAGAGAGGTTGTTGCTCGAATGGAGGGGGGGTGGGGGTTGTGCTGATTTGCAGTATACTGCTGTATGCAGAGCTGCACCACAGCTGTTAGGCCTTGTCCCACCAGCCAGCTGGAGGCAGGTGCTGTATGCAGAGCTGCACCACAGCTGTTAGGCCTTGTCCCACCAGCCAGCTGGAGGCAGGTGCTGTATGCAGAGCTGCACCACAGCTGTTAGTAGCAAGCTGGAGGCAGGTGCTGTATGCAGAGCTGCACCACAGCTGTTAGGCCTTGTCCCACCAGCCAGCTGGAGGCAAGTGGTGCCCCAGGGCATCCTAGTGGTGCACCAGGCCTGCAGAGCACCTTATCAAGTTGGGGAGGGGGTTTTTGGGGGGTGAGGAGGGGGGGCCAGGGATGAATACTGCTTGGACACCCTCCGGAGGAAGATGCCCAGGGTTGAGGACTGGACTGTTTCAGGGGGGAGGGTGTTCCAGTCACAGATTGTTCTTGGGAAGAAGGCGTTGTTTCTATAGTCCGTACGGCAGGGGATGCGTTGGAACAGCTGACTGTGTTGGCTTCTTCTGCCACTTGGGGGGCAGAGGTTTGAGGACTGTGCATTTCACACATGCTTCACCATGCTTTATTTTATATAGCATGGAGAGCCTGGCGATGCGTTGGTGCTCCTCAAATGAAGGCCACTGGAGCTGGTGGAGCATGTTATTCACACTAGAGATATTCCTGTGTCGGTTTAAGACAAACCTGGCTGCTTTTCACTGGACTTTTTCAATCCTGGAGGCTTGCGTGGCGGTGTAAGGGTCTCAAACAGTGCTGGCATACTCTACAGTTAGCCGAACTAGGGCCTTGTACGCCAGCTCCTTGGTCGTCTTGGAGCACACCTCCAGGTTTCGCCTCAGGAAGCCCAGGGCTCTGTTGGCTTTCTCACAGGTATTGTCAATATGCTTGTCCCAGGAAAGGTCTGTCTGCAGTGTGACCCCGAAGTACTTAGCAGAGGGAACTCGCTGGAGGGTGTGGCCGTGGAGAGAGTAGGTGGTACTGGCATTCATGGGCTTCCTGCTAGGGGTTTAGGGCAGCTGGTTGCACTTATCGGGGTGGAATGCCATGTCCCACTCTCTCTCCCAGGTTTCCAGGCAGTGGAGATCCCCTTGAAGCTTGGCCAGGTCACCGGCTATCAGAAGCTGGGCATTCTGCATCGCAGCGGCTCTTTTCAGGGATACGTCAGTCGCTTCAAGCCCGGCAGAGTCAGAGACGTCTGGGCGGTAGCATGCACAGAGGAATAGTGGGCGTTGCTTGTGAGTTTGTAGTTTGACCCACAGGATCTCGGCTCCAGTGTCGAGTTCTGGGACCTCAGCACACTGCATGTCATTTCTGACAGGGATGAGGACTCCGCCACCATTCCTGTTGTGGTCCTTCCTGTAAACAGTATACGTCGATGGAAGGAATTCTGCACTGCTGATGTTGGGGTCTAGCCAGGTTTCTGTGCTGATTAGCATGTCCAGTTTCGTGCTAGCAAGCAGATTGACGATCTCTGCTCGTTTCCCTTGCGCTGATTGGAAATTGACGTTCAGTGGGCGAAGGGGGCGGTTTTGTTGCTTGCCATGCTGGCTATTGCGGGAAGGAGTGGAAGAGTGGAGGGATTGAAGTCAGAGTCTTCCTCTGGCACTGAAGGAGGCTGTTTTGTTGCTTGCCATGCTGGCTATTGCAGGAAGGAGTGGAAGAGTGGAGGGGTTGAAGTCAGAGTCTTCCTCTGGCACTGAAGGAGGCTGTTTTGTTGCTTGCCATGCTGGCTATTGCAGGAAGGAGTGGAAGAGTGGAGGGGTTGAAGTCAGAGTCTTCCTCTGACACTGAAGGAGGCTGTTTTGTTGCTTGCCATGCTGGCTATTGCAGGAAGGAGGGGAAGAGTGGAGGGGTTGAAGTCAGAGTCTTCCTCTGGCACTGATGTGATGCTGGAGTTGAAACGACTCTCTTGACCATCTCCATGGAGGTCAAATGCAGTTGTACTGTAGTTTACACTGGCGCAAATCACACAGTGCCAGGTGAGCTCTGGTGTGTCGATATGGTGCTGGTAGGTGTCTGGACCAATATCTAGGCAAGAAGCATGAAACCAGGCCCCACAGGATTCACATTCAATTCCTCTGGTGGTCCAGGTAACCGACAGGTCGCATATTCCACATGGGGCCCTAGAGGTGTCGCTGTCGGTGCACCTGCACGTTGAGTCAGTCATTTGGTTCAGCTGTGAAGTGACCATGCTGGTCGGTGCACCTGCACGTTGAGTCAGTCATTTGGTTCAGCTGTGAAGTGACCATGCTGGTCGGTGCACCTGCACATTGAGTCAGACATTTGGTTCAGCTGTGAAGTGAGTATGCTGGTCGGTGCACCTGCACGTTGAGCCAGTCATTTGGTTCAGCTGTGAAGTGACTATGCTGGTTGGTGCACCTGCACGTTGAGTCAGTCATTTGGTTCAGCTGTGAAGTGACTATGCTGGTTGGTGCACCTGCACGTTGAGCGACATTTGGTTCAGCTGTGAAGTGAGTATGCTGGTTGGTTCAGCTGTGAAGTGACTATGCTGGTTGGTTCAGCTGTGAAGTGACTATGCTGGTCGGTGCACCTGCACGTTGAGCGACATTTGGTTCAGCTGTGAAGTGACTATGCTGGTTGGTTCAGCTGTGAAGTGACTATGCTGGTTGGTTCAGCTGTGAAGTGACTATGCTGGTCGGTGCACCTGCACGTTGAGCGACATTTGGTTCAGCTGTGAAGTGACTATGCTGGTTGGTTCAGCTGTGAAGTGACTATGCTGGTTGGTTCAGCTGTGAAGTGACTATGCTGGTTGGTTCAGCTGTGAAGTGACTATGCTGGTCGGTGCACCTGCACGTTGAGTCAGTCATTTGGTTCAGCTGTGAAGTGACTATGCTGGTTGGTGCACCTGCACGTTGAGCGACATTTGGTTCAGCTGTGAAGTGACCATGCTGGTCAGAGGATGGGACAGAAGGCGTGCTGTGGTTTGTGTGGGGAACTGGGACAGCAGGAGTATTTCTAACAACAGAGTGGAAGCATACATCTTTTAAGTTTGATAAGCTGAGTTTGGGGACAGAGTGGAGTTTGTTTTGGTTTTGTTTCGGTTTGTGAGTCAAAATTTACTGGGAGCTGCCATCTTGGATTTCACGAGTTGGTATAATAAGTTTTGGAACAGGTTAACGGGGTGGTGGGTAAAGAAAAAGGAGAAAATACTAGCTTTCCAGAATGTTCTTGTATTAAAAAAAATTTAGGTTTAAGATGGAAGAGGAGAGATGAATAGATAGAGCCGAAAACCTCAAAGGAGAACACTTTCTGAAGCAGGAGAAGAGTGAAGGTGGTCTGATACCCGCGCATACGCAACCCTGTCCTGTGTGGATGTGTTGATTTATTTTGTTTATTAAGATGTCTTGCTTGTGCGCTTATTCTTGAAGCTCTATGAGCTTTACAGTAGCACTAAAAGCATTCATTCAAACACACCCACAAACATACACTCCAACACACCCACAAACATACACTCCAACACACCCACAAACATTCACTCCAACACACCCACAAACATACACTCCAACACACCCACAAACATACACTCCAACACACCCACAAACATGCACTTATCATTTGAAACATAGGTAAGAGAGGACAATTAAAAGAGGTCATGCCATAAAATGAATCAAATAATCCATCAAATATAAAAAGTTAAATACAAGAAATAAAGATAACAACAACAAGAACAAAATTGTAGACAATTTAAAACACACATACACACACACACATGCACGGATGCACGCACACACGCATGCATGCATGCATGCAAGCTCGCACACAGATTAACAAACAAATACAGCAAACAACTACACAATTACATGCTAAACCAGTTCTTACTAAACATTCCCCATAGAAACATTTGCACTTAAGATTTATGGATTAAAATTGGAAATGCAAAAATATGTTGACAATTCACACACACACATGCACACGCACATTGTATGATAAAAACAATTCTTATTAGATATTCCTCACAGAAAGATATCCACATTATATTTTTTTGAATTCAACAACAACAACAACAACAACAAAAAATTAAATAAAATAAAATAGAGTAAAACAACTAACTGACAAACTAACTGACTGACTAACTTAATTAACTAAGGAACTAACTGGGTACCTGAATACAAATTGTAGACAATTCAAACCCATCCACAACCCTTCACACACACACCTCTCCACCATCCACCCCCAACCACCCTTCACACACACCTGTCCACCATCCACCCTAACCACCCTTCACACACACCTGTCCACCATCCACCCCCAACCACCCTTCACACACACCTGTCCACCATCCACCCTAACCACCCTTCACACACACCTGTCCCCCATCCACCCCCAACAACCCTTCACACACACCTGTCCACCATCCACCCTAACCACCCTTCACACACACCTGTCCACCATCCACCCTAACCACCCTTCACACACACCTGTCCACCATCCACCCTAACCACCCTTCACACACACCTCTCCACCATCCATCCTGAACAACCCTTCACACACACCTGTCCACCATCCACCCTAACCACCCTTCACACACACCTCTCCACCATCCATCCCGAACAACCCTTCACACACACCTGTCCACCATCCACCCCCAACAACCCTTCACACACACCTGTCCACCATCCACCCCCAACAACCCTTCACACACACCTCTCCACCATCCACCCTAACCACCCTTCACACACACCTGTCCACCATCCACCCCCAACAATCCTTCACACACACCTCCACCATCCACCCCCAACCCTTCACACACACCTGTCCACCATCCACCCCGAACAACCCTTCACACACACCTCTCCACCATCCATCCTGAACAACCCTTCACACACACACCTGTCCACCATCCACCCCCAACAACCCTTCACACACACCTCCACCATCCACCCCCAACAACCCTTCACACACACACACCTCTCCACCATCCATCCCCAACAACCCTTCACACACACCTCTCCACCATCCACATCTCCACCATCCACCCCCAACAACCCTTCACACACACCTGTCCACCATCCATCCCGAACAGCCCTTCACACACACCTGTCCACCATCCACCCTAACCACCCTTCACACACACCTCTCCACCATCCATCCTGAACAACCCTTCACACACACCTGTCCACCATCCACCCTAACCACCCTTCACACACACCTCTCCACCATCCATCCCGAACAACCCTTCACACACACCTGTCCACCATCCACCCCCAACAACCCTTCACACACACCTGTCCACCATCCACCCCGAACAACCCTTCACACACACCTCTCCACCATCCATCCTGAACAACCCTTCACACACACACCTGTCCACCATCCACCCCCAACAACCCTTCACACACACCTCCACCATCCACCCCCAACAACCCTTCACACACACACACCTCTCCACCATCCATCCCCAACAACCCTTCACACACACCTCTCCACCATCCACATCTCCACCATCCACCCCCAACAACCCTTCACACACACCTGTCCACCATCCATCCCGAACAGCCCTTCACACACACCTGTCCACCATCCACCCCGAACAACCCTTCACACACACCTCTCCACCATCCATCCTGAACAACCCTTCACACACACCTGTCCACCATCCACCCCCAACAACCCTTCACACACACCTCTCCACCATCCATCCCGAACAACCCTTCACACACACCTCTCCACCATCCACCCCCAACAACCCTTCACACACACCTCTCCACCATCCATCCCCAACACACATGTAACATACAGCAACAGCATCAACAACAGTTCAAATGTACGCAGATAAACTACTGTGTAAAACAAACCACAACATTGCATTATCATACACAGATAAACTACTGTGTAAAACAAACCACAACATTGCATTATCAAACACAGATAAACTACTGTGTAAAACAAACTAGAACATTGCATTATCAAACACAGATAAACTACTGTGTAAAACAAACCACAACATTGCATTATCAAACACAGATAAACTACTGTGTAAAAGAAACCACAACATTGCATTCTGTGTGTGGATGTGTCAGGTGACAGTCCTGTGTGGATGTGTCAGGCGACAGTCCTGTGTGGATGTGTCAGGTGACAGTCCTGTGTGGATGTGTCAGGTGACAGCCCTATGTGTGGATGTGTCAGGTGACAGCCCTATGAGTGGATGTGTCAGGTGACAGTCCTGTGTGGATGTGTGTCAGGTGACAGTCCAGTGTGGATGTGTCAGGTGACAGCCTTATGAGTGGATGTGTCAGGTGACAGTCCTGTGTGTGGATGTGTCAGGTGACAGTCCTGTGTGGATGTGTCAGGTGACAGTCCTATGTGTGGATGTGTCAGGTGACAGTCCTGTGTGTGGATGTGTCAGGTGACAGTCCTGTGTGGATGTGTCAGGTGACAGTCCTGTGTGTGGATGTGTGTCAGGTGACAGTCCTGTGTGGATGTGTCAGGTGACAGTCCTGTGTGGATGTGTGTCAGGTGACAGTCCTGTGTGGATGTGTCAGGTGACAGTCCTGTGTGGATGTGTGTCAGGTGACGGCCCTATGTGTGGATGTGTGTCAGGTGACAGTCCTGTGTGGATGTGTCAGGTGACAGTCCTGTGTGGATGTGTCAGGTGACAGTCCTGTGTGTGGATGTGTGTCAGGTGACAGTCCTGTGTGGATGTGTGTCAGGTGACAGTCCTGTGTGTGGATGTGTGTCAGGTGACAGTCCTGTGTGGATGTGTGTCAGGTGACAGTCCTATGTGTGGATGTGTGTCAGGTGACAGTCCTGTGTGGATGTGTCAGGTGACAGTCCTGTGTGTGGATGTGTCAGGTGACAGTCCTGTGTGGATGTGTCAGTCCTATGAGTGGATGTGTCAGGTGACAGTCCTATGTGTGGATGTGTCAGGCGACAGTCCTGTGTGGATGTGTCAGGTGACAGTCCTGTGTGGATGTGTCAGGTGACAGTCCTTTGTGTGGATGTCTCCTATGTGTGGATGTCTCAGATGAGTCCTGCATGTGGATGTGTGTCAGATGGCAGTCCTGTGTGTGGATGTGTCAGATGACATTCCTGTGTGTGGATATGTGTCAGATGACAGTCCTGTGTGGATGTGTCAGGTGACAGTCCTGTGTGGATGTGTCAGATGACATTCCTGTGTGTGGATGTGTGTCAGATGACAGTCCTGTGTGTGGATGTGTCCTGTGTGTGGATGTCTCACATGAGTCCTGTGTGTGGATGTGTCCTGTGTGTGGATGTCTCACATGAGTCCTGTAATGTGCATGTGTCCTGTGTGTGGATGTCTCACATGAGTCCTGTGTGTGGATGTGTCCTGTTTGTGGATGTCTCACATGAGTCCTGTGTGTGGATATGTCAGGTGGCAGTCCTGTGTGTGGATATGTCAGGTGGCAGTCCTGTGTGTGGATATGTCAGGTGGCAGTCCTGTGTGTGGATATGTCAGGTGACAGTCCTGTGTGTGGATATGTCAGGTGACAGTCCTGTGTGGATGTGTCAGGTGACAGTCCTGTGTGTGGATATGTCAGGTGACAGTCCTGTGTGGATGTGTCAGGTGACAGTCCTGTGTGTGGATATGTCAGTTGACAGTCCTGTGTGTGGATATGTCAGGTGGCAGTCCTGTGTGTGGATATGTCAGGTGGCAGTCCTGTGTGTGGATATGTCAGGGTGGCAGTCCTGTGTGTGGATATGTCAGGTGACAGTCCTGTGTGTGGATATGTCAGGTGACAGTCCTGTGTGTGGATATGTCAGGTGGCAGTCCTGTGTGTGGATGTGTCAGGTGACAGTCCTGTGTGTGGATATGTCAGGTGACAGTCCTGTGTGTGGATATGTCAGGTGACAGTCCTGTGTGGATGTGTCAGGTGACAGTCCTGTGTGTGGATATGTCAGGTGACAGTCCTGTGTGTGGATATGTCAGGTGACAGTCCTGTGTGGATGTGTCCAATGTGTGGATATGTCAGATGACAGTCTTGTGTGGATGTGTGTTCCAGTGGTGAAGCGACACCAGGCACGCCTTGTTTTTCTGGAGTACAGAGCTGACGGCCCCATCGACAAAACACTCTTCCTTGTTGGCAAGGTATGTTCTTCTTTGTTTGCAAGGTATATTCTTCCTTTGTTGGCAAGGTGTGTTCTTCCCTGTTGGCAAGGTGTGTTCTTCCCTGTTGGCAAGGTGTGTTGGCAAGGTGTGTTTTTCCTTGTTGGCAAGGTGTGTTGGCAAGGTGTGTTTTTCCCTGTTGGCAAGGTGTGTTCTTCCCTGTTGGCAAGGTGTGTTTTTCCCTGTTGGCAAGGTGTGTTTTTCCTTGTTGGCAAGGTGTGTTGGCAAGGTGTGTTCTTCCCTGTTGGCAAGGTGTGTTGGCAAGGTGTGTTTTTCATCGTTGGCAAGGTGTGTGCTTCTTGGCAAGGTGTATTCTTCCTTGTTGGCAAGGTGTGTTCTTACCTGTTGGCAAGGTTGGTTCTTCCTTGTTGGCAAGGTGTATTCTTCCCTGTTGGCAAGGTGTGTTCTTACTTGTTGGCAAGGTTGGTTCTTCCTTGTTGGCAAGGTGTATTCTTCCTTGTTGGCAAGGTGTGTTCTTCCTTGCCAACAAGGTGTGTTCTTCCTTGTTGGCAAGGTGTGTTGGCAAGGTGTATTCTTCCTTGTTGGCAAGGTGTATTCTTCCTTGTTGGCAAGGTGTGTTCACAAGGTGTGTTCTTCCTTGCCAACAAGGTGTGTTCTTCCTTGTTGGCAAGGTGTGTTGGCAAGGTATGTTCTTCCTTGTTGGCAAGGTGTGTTCTTCCTTGTTGGTAAGGACTGATGTGTTGTGTACATTGTGTGTTGTATCACTGTGTGTGATGTATCACTGTGTGTGATGTGTTGTATCACTGTGTGTGGTGTATCAGTGTGTGTGATGTGTTGTATCACTGTGTGTGATGTGTTGTATCACTGTGTGTGATGTATCACTGTATGTGATGTGTTGTATCACTGTGTGTGGTGTATCAGTGTGTGTGGTGTGTTGTATCAGTGTGTGTGGTGTATCAGTGTGTGTGATGTGTTGTATCACTGTGTGTGGTGTATCACTGTGTGTGATATGTTGTATCACTGTATGTGATGTGTTGTATCACTGTGTGTGATGTATCACTGTGTGTGATGTGTTGTATCACTGTGTGTGATGTATCAGTGTGTGTGATGTGTTGTATCACTGTGTGTGATGTATCACTGTGTGTGATGTGTTGTATCACTGTGTGTGATGTATCAGTGTGTGTGATGTGTTGTATCAGTGTGTGTGATGTATCACTGTGTGTGATGTATCAGTGTGTGTGATGTGTTGTATCACTGTGTGTGATGTGTTGTATCACTGTGTGTGATGTATCAGTGTGTGTGATGTGTTGTATCACTGTGTGTGATGTGTTGTATCACTGTGTGTGATGTGTTGTATCACTGTGTGTGATGTATCACTGTGTGTGATGTATCACTGTGTGTGATGTATCAGTGTGTGTGATGTGATGTATCACTGTGTGTGATGTGTTGTATCACTGTGTGTGATGTATCAGTGTGTGTGATGTATCAGTGTGTGTGATGTGATGTATCACTGTGTGTGATGTGTTGTATCACTGTGTGTGGTGTATCACTGTGTGTGATGTGTTGTATCACTGTGTGTGATGTATCACTGTGTGTGATGTGTTGTATCACTGTGTGTGATGTGTTGTATCACTGAGTACAATGTTGTGTTGTATCTCTGTGTATGATGTGTGTTGTATCACTGTGTACAATGTTGTATTGTGTCTCTGTGTACGATGTGTGTTGTATCACTGTGTGTGATGTGTTGTATCACTGTGTACATTGTGTGTTGTATCACTGTGTGATAATAATAATAATAATAATAATAATAATAATTATAATAATAATGTACATTTATATAGCGCCCTTTCTCTCTAAGAGCTCAGGGTGCTTTACATGAAAGAAAATATTACAAAATATATTACAAGTTATATAAAACATTAATGACCACTCTTTCTCAAGAACCCCTCCCCCTCTCCCCCCTCACACACTCTCCCCCTTCCACTCTACATACATCCAAAGTGAGCTGACATGGGTGGTGTTGGAGAACAAGGAAGCTGAGAGTGCTTGTAGATAGGTTTTAAAAAGATAAGTTTTTAGTGATGAGCAAAAAGCAGAAATAGAATCAGATGCACAAATATGATGAGGAAGGTTGTTCCAGATGTGAGGAGCAGCAAAGAAGAAAGAACATTCACCATAGGTTCTTGTATTGACACAAGGAAGTTTCAAAAGGTAACAGTCAGAGGAAGAGTGGAAATTTCTTTCGGGAGTGTAAACACTGATAAGGTCAGAAAGATATGTAGGTCCTGCAAAGTGGAATGCAGAACAGCAGAGATACGCAACTTTGTATTTAATTCTCGCTTCAATGGGGAGCCAATGTAGAGTACGGAGGTGAGGAGAAATGTGATCAGTACGTGGGACTCTGAGAGTCAGACGGGCAGCATTGTTTTGAAGTTTTTGAATTCGCTGAAGAATATTATGTGGACAGCCTATGAGAAGAGAATTACAGCAGTCAATTCGTGACAGCACAAAAGCAGAAATAAGAGTTTTAGTAGTTTCAACAGAAAGGTACTGACAGATAGAGTTGATGCGACAATGTTCACAATTAACTATGTGTATCAGATTTACTACCTGAGCATGCATGCTGAGGTTTGAGTCAAGAATGACTCCAAGGTTCCTTGCTGATTTAGAAAACTGAACTGTGGCATCACCAACCACAAAGGAGTCAGGAAAACAAGTAGATGTGGACATTCTTGCAGAGGAAATAATCATAGCTTCAGTTTTGTCATCATTCAACTTTAGTTTGTTGAATGTCACCCAGGATTTAACATATGTTGTATCACTGTGTATGATGTGTGTTGTATCACTGTGTGTGATGTGTTGTATCTCTGTGTACATTGTGTGTTGTATCAATGTGTGAGATAGGTTGTATCATTGTGTACGATGTGTGTTGTATCTCTGTGTACAATGTGTGTTCTATCTCTGAGTGTGATGAGTTGTGTCGTATCATTGTGTGTGATCTGTGTTAAATCACTGTGTAGGATGTGTGTTGTATCACTGTGTGTGATGCGTTGTATCACTGTGTAGGATGTGTGTTGTATCTCAGTGTGTGATGTCACTGTATGCTGGGAGTGTTGTATCACTGTATGTGATGTCACTGTGTGTGAGGTGTGTTGTATCACTGTGTACGATGTGAGATGTATCACTGTGTGTGATGTCACTGTGTGCGGGGTGTGTTGTATCACTGTGTACGATGTGAGATGTATCACTGTGTGTGATGTCACTGTGTGCGGGGTGTGTTGTATCACTGTGTGTGATGTGTGTTATATCACTGTGTGTGATGTGTTTTGTATCACTGTGTGTGATGTGTGTTATATCACTGTGTACGATGTGTTTTGTATCACTGTGTGATTTTTATTATATCCCTGTGTACGATGTGTTTTGTATCACTGTGTGTGATGTGTGTTATATCACTGTGTACGATGTGTTTTGTATCACTGTGTGTTTTGTATTATATCTCTGTGTACGATGTGTTTTGTATCACTGTTTGTGATGTCACTGTGTGCGGGGTGTGTTGTATCACTGTGTACGATGTCACTGTGTATGATGTGTATTATATCACTGTGTATGATGTGTATTATATCACTGTGTGTGATGTGTGTTCTATCACTGAGTGTTATGTCACTGTGTGCTAAGTGTTGTATCACTGTGTGTGATGTGTTTTATATCACTGTGTACGATGTATTTTGTATCACTGTATGTGATATGTATTGTATCACTGTGTGTGATATCACTGTGTGTGATGTGTGTTATATCATTGTGTATGATATGTTTTGTATCACTGTGTGTGATGTGTGTTATATCACTGTGTAGGATGTGTTTTGTATCATTGTGTGTGATGTGTGTTATATCACTGTGTACGATGTGTGTTATATCACTGTGTGTAATATATGTTGTATGACTGTGTGTAATGTGTGTTATATCACTGTGTGTGATATCACTGTGTGCGATGGATTTTGTATCACTGTATGTGATGTGTATTGTATCACTGTGTGTGATATCACTGTGTGTGATGTGCTCTATCACTGTGTATGATGTGCTTTATATGACTGTGTGTGATGTGCTATATCACTGTGTACGATGTGTGTTGTATCACTGCGTGTGGTGTGTTGTTTCACTGTGTAGTATGTGTGTTGTATCACTGTGTGTGGTGTGTTGTTTCACTGTGTATGATGTGTGTTGAATCACTGCGTGTGGCGTGTTGTTTCACTGTGTATGATGTGTGTTGTATCACTGTGTGTGGTGTGTTGTTTCACTGTGTATGATGTGTGTTGAATCACTGCGTGTGGCGTGTTGTTTCACTGTGTATGATGTGTGTTGTATCACTGTGTGTGGTGTGTTGTTTCACTGTGTATGATGTGTGTTGAATCACTGCGTGTGGCGTGTTGTTTCACTGTGTATGATGTGTGTTGTATCACTGTGTGTGGTGTGTTGTTTCACTGTGTATGATGTGTGTTGAATCACTGTGTGTAGTGTGTTGTTTCACTGTGTATGATGTGTGTTGAATCACTGCGTGTGGCGTGTTGTTTCACTGTGTATGATGTGTGTTGTATCACTGTGTGTGGTGTGTTGTTTCACTGTGTATGATGTGTGTTGAATCACTGCGTGTGGCGTGTTGTTTCACTGTGTATGATGTGTGTTGTATCACTGCGTGTGGCGTGTTGTTTCACTGTGTAGTATGTGTGTTGTATCACTGCGTGTGGTGTGTTGTTTCACTGTGTATGATGTGTGTTGTATCACTGCGTGTGGCGTGTTGTTTCACTGTGTATGATGTGTGTTGTATCACTGTGTGTGGTGTGTTGTTTCACTGTGTATGATGTGTGTTGAATCACTGCGTGTGGCGTGTTGTTTCACTGTGTATGATGTGTGTTGTATCACTGTGTGTGGTGTGTTGTTTCACTGTGTATGATGTGTGTTGAATCACTGCGTGTGGTGTGTTGTTTCACTGTGTATGATGTGTGTTGAATCACTGCGTGTGGCGTGTTGTTTCACTGTGTATGATGTGTGTTGTATCACTGTGTGTGGTGTGTTGTTTCACTGTGTATGATGTCACGTATAACTGTGACAGAGTAGGTACAATTACAAACCTCAAGGAAGGTATTGTGTAATAGGAGGAGGATGTGACATGTCACTGTGATGTGACACTGTGATTTGACATATCCCACTTTTATGTGACTTATGTACCTGTAATTTGACATGTGACACTGTGATTTGACATATCCCACTTTTATGTGACTTATGTACCTGTAATTTGACATGTGACACTGTGATTTGACATATCCCACTTTTATGTGACTTATGTACCTGTAATTTGACGTGACACTGTGATTTGATATGTGATGTGATGTAATATGACACACGTCATGATGTGTCACTGTGATGTGACATGTGCCACTTTGGTTTGACATATGTCACTGTGGTGTGGAATGTGTCACTGTGGTGTGACATATGTCACTGTGGTGTGGAATGTGTCACTGTGGTGTGGAATGTGTCACTGTGATGTGACATGTGCCACTTTGGTTTGACATATGTCACTGTGGTGTGGAATGTGTCACTGTGTTTCGACATATGTCACTGTGATGTGACATGTCATGATGTGTCACTGTGATGTGACATGTGCCACTTTGGTTTGACATATGTCACTGGTGTGGAATGTGTCACTGTGGTGTGGCATGTGTCACTGTGGTGTGGCATGTGTCACTGTGGTGTGGCATGTGTCACTGTGGTGTGGAATGTGTCACTGTGGTGTGATATGTGTCACTGTGGTGTGGAATGTGTCACTGTGGTGTGTTGCAGGGCATCACCTATGACACAGGGGGTGCCGACATCAAGGCCGGCGGGGTGATGGCTGGAATGCACCGTGACAAGTGTGGAGCGGCCGCTGTGGCCGGATTCTTCAAGGTGAGACCTTGCCTTGCCTTGCCTGTCCATGAGGTCCAGGTGTTAATAAAACAATATTTAATAAAACAATCTTTTCCCCATAACACTGCAGTCAGCTGAGTGTCACCCAAGATGATAACTCATTCTATACTGCCCAATAACTTCCTTCATTATACTCTCTGTACTGGCCGTTTGTTTATGCTAGGAGAAAAATGTCTAAACAAGAATGCAATTACATACAGTGGTGCAATTTTGTGATAATATACAGAGTAGATTGGACCAACATTTCACAAAGTTTCAAAGCACTCACTTTATTATTGACTGATTTATCGTCTTCTTTTTTTTAATCTGTTTTTTCACAACTGACATAAAGGGGGTGAGTTTTTCTCATATAACAGAAATTTTACAAAAGTAGTCTTTTGTAACCATAGACACTTCCTAATTGTAGCATTTGAATGGGCAAATGTGTATGCACAGTGGATATCCACTATGGAATCAGTTTGCATTTGACTTTGAGCCACAGTACTTGCCGAAGTTGGTTTAAACAAAACTTTATTCAGTAAATATGTCACACATGTACAGATAGACAGCAGAGCAACAACAAGCTAACAGCTTATATCGTGCTCAGGAATGTGATTAAATACATTTGTTTCGTTTGACGGCTGGTGGACGCTACACAATTGCAATTATGTTGAAATACACATTTTCCAACTGCATATAAATGACAGTCATTGCAGACATACATTGTTTCCCTTTTTTTTCTCTTTTTTTTTGAGCAGCCGTGGAGATTAATATATTTAAAGAATTTACAATGAATATAAACATCATTTTTAAGATACATTGTTCACAACAGAAAGCAGAAAAGGTAAGAAAAACAAGAAGTCAATGAATAAGATAAAGAAATGAGAGAAGAAAAAAAGAAAAAAAGAAGAAAAAGATCCACATGGAGAGGGAACAACATTACACATAATCATTCTTGATTAGACCGACTAGACAGGAAGTATGGAAAGATTACATGTTCAATATAGAAGATATAGTGAGTCACACCTGCACACCCAGAATAGTGCATACTTAAAATCTTCTGGATTCAGTGATGAATTTGTGTACAGTTTCAAATATCAGCATGTTTATGTTAAGTTGAAAATTTTAATTACCATGCAGGAGAGTATGTATCTGAATATATTCTTGGGGAAGATTTAAGACAGTATTTCTACGAGCCACGCTAAAATGTGGACACGATAGCAAATAGCGCTCAGCTGTTTCTCTACCATTGCCACAATCGCAGAATGGATCATCCACTTAGTGGCGATGAAACATGTCAGATAACTTATCTGAAGACGGAGTTGACAATGAATTATTTGTTCCTTACGTTCACCAAAATAATACTATATAGGTACAATGAAATCGTTAGCAGACAAGTAGCGTTTAAATGCACTTAGAGAGTTACAATTCTTGACATGATCAGGGAGAGAGTTCCACAGGGTTGTTGTAGAAGGAAGGAAAGATTCCCGATATATTTCAGTATGACATTTTGGAACCATGCGTTCAAGAGGTCTACGTCTGTGGTATGGGTTCCTTTCTGCAACAAGATCAGGGAGGTCTATGTCTGTGGTATGGGTTCCTTTCTGCAACAAGATCAGGGAGGTCTATGTCTGTGGTATGGGTTCCTTTCTGCAACAAGATCAGGGAGGTCTATGTCTGTGGTATGGGTTCCTTTCTGCAACAAGATCAGGGAGGTCTATGTCTGTGGTATGGGTTCCTTTGTGCAACAAGATCAGGGAGGTCTATGTCTGTGGTATGGGTTCCTTTCTGCAACAAGATCAGGGAGGTCTATGTCTGTGGTATGGGTTCCTTTCTGCAACAAGATAGGGAGGTCTATGTCTGTGGTATGGGTTCCTTTCTGCAACAAGATCAGGGAGGTCTATGTCTGTGGTATGGGCTCCTTTCTGCAACAAGATCAGAAGTTGACGGAGACGCCATCTTGTTGAGCGAGCAAGCGAGAAGGGTGACTGTATGCTGGCATGTATTGTACTTAAAAAAAAGGCATTTTCAGTCACAACAAAAGTACAGGCTTTCTGACCATTACTGAAGACACTTCTTTAAGACTTATGGAAACATGGGTACAACAATAAAAATACAGGCTTTCTACCATTGCCCAAGACACTTCTTTAAGACTTATGGAAACATGGGTACAACAATAAAAATACAGGCTTTCTACCATTGCCCAAGACACTTCTTTAAGACGTATGGAAACATGGGTACAACAATAAATATACAGGCTTTCTACCATTGCCCAAGACACTTCTTTAAGACTTATGGAAACATGGGTACAACAATAAAAATACAGGCTTTCTACCATTGCCCAAGACACTTCTTTAAGACTTATGGAAACATGGGTACAACAATAAAAATACAGGCTTTCTACCATTGCCCAAGACACTTCTTTAAGACTTATGGAAACATGGGTACAACAATAAAAATACAGGCTTTCTACCATTGCCCAAGACACTTCTTTAAGACTTATGGAAACATGGGTACAACAATAAAAATACAGGCTTTCTACCATTACTGAAGACACTTCTTTAAGACTTATGGAAACATGGATACAACAATAAAAATACAGGCTTTCTACCATTGCCCAAGACACTTCTTTAAGACTTATGGAAACATGGATACAACAATAAATATACAGGCTTTCTGACCATTGCCCAAGACACTTCTTTAAGACATGGAAACATGGGTACAACAATAAAAATACAGGCTTTCTGCCATTGCCCAAGACACTTCTTTAAGACTTATGGAAACATGGGTACAACAATAAAAATACAGGCTTTCTACCATTGCCCAAGACACTTCTTTAAGACTTATGGAAACATGGGTACAACAATAAAAATACAGGCTTTCTGCCATTGCCCAAGACACTTCTTTAAGACTTATGGAAACATGGATACAACAATAAAAATACAGGCTTTCTACCATTGCCCAAGACACTTCTTTAAGACGTATGGAAACATGGGTACAACAATAAAAATACAGGCTTTCTACCATTGCCCAAGACACTTCTTTAAGACTTATGGAAACATGGATACAACAATAAATATACAGGCTTTCTGACCATTGCTGAAGACACTTCTTTAAGACTTATGGAAACATGGGTACAACAATAAAAATACAGGCTTTCTGACCATTACTGAAGACACTTCTTTAAGACTTATGGAAACATGGATACAACAATAAAAGTACAGGTTTTCCGACCATTCCCCAAGACACTTCTTTAAGACTTATGGAAACATGGGTACAACAATAAAAGTACAGGCTTTCTGACCATTGCTGTAGACACTTCTTTAAGACTTATGGAAACATGGGTACAACTCTTCTGTCCTGAGACTGATTTTAGGTTTTGGTCAAAAACGGAATGTCCGTTTTCTGGAAGATAAAAGGAGGAAGAAAAGTGCCGACGTGCTGGTGTTATGTAATTGATGGCCAGTGAGACCTGTGTGTAGTCCGTCCAAGAGAGCAATGTACTGAATGGCTATAAGACCTGTGTGTAGTCCGTCCAAGAGAGCAGTGTACTGAATGGCTGTGAGACCTGTGTGTAGTCCGTCCAAGAGAGCAGTGTACTGAATGGCCGTGACACCTGTCTGTAGTCCGTCCAAGAGAGCAGTGTGGTGGTGTGTCCATCGAGATCGATGATGACCATCGTTGTCATCCAGCTGGGGGATGGGGGGAGGGTGGTGGTGGGGTGGGGGGGAGGATGCTTATGAATCTATCTGTGAATGCGCAGATGGATGAATAGTCCAATCTGCGCACGAAATGTTCGCTAACAGTTGGGGCAGACAAAGACAGGCATATCATTGTCAGGGAGCTTGTTTGCCCGTGACTTTCTGGCCTGCCTCTTCTGAACAGCTGCAGCAGTCCTGTTAGCTTCGCACAACTTGGTGCCTTTGTGCACAGCAGCGCACCATTTGTCACGGTCCACTGCAGATTCCTCCCAGGAGTCGGGGTTGTAATCAAACGCTTTCAGAGAGACTTTCAGAGTATCTCTGAAGCGCTTCTTCTGACCTCCGTGTGATCTCTTCCCTTGTTGCAGCTCACCATAGAAGAGCCTTTGGGCAGCCGATGGTCTGGCATGCGCGCCACGTGTCCAGCCCAGCGAAGCTGGGACTGCATCAGGATGGTGAAGATGCTGGGAAGGCTGGCTTTTGCGAGCACCTCTGTGTCTGGGGTCCTGTCTTGCCACTTGATGTTCAGTAGCTTCCTGAGGCATGTTGTGTGGAAGTGGTTCAGCTTCTTGGCATGTCATTGGTACACTGTCCAAGTTTCGCAGGCGTACAGTAGTGTGGGGAGAACTACTGCTCTGTAGACCTTTAGCTTGGTCTCAAGACTAATGCCTCTTCTGTTCCAGACATTTGCATTGAGTCTACCAAAAGTTGCGCTTGCTCTTGCAATCCTGACGTTCACTTCATCGTTGATGGTCGCATTTCGTGACAGTGTGCTGCCAAGGTATGTGAACCGCTCCACCGCACTGAGTCTCTGACCGTTGACTGTGATGTTGGGTCAACGTAGAGTTTCCCTGGGGCTGGCTGATGGAGAACTTCAGTTTTCCTCGTGCTGATGGTAAGGCCGAAGTTCCTGCTGGCAGTGGCAAACTTGTCGACGCGGAGTTGCATGTCAGCTTCAGATCCAGCGTTGAGGGCACAATCATCAGCAAACACAAAGTCTCTGATGATGTCTGTCATGACCTTCGTTTTTGCTTGAAGCCTTCTGAGGTTAAACAACTTGCCATCTGTTGGGTACTTTAGGCCGATTCCAACATCGCCATCTCTGAAGGCATCAGTAAGCATTGCAGAGAACATGAGGCTGAACAGTGTTGGAGCCAGGACGCAGCCTTGCTTGACACCATTTGTGACAGCAAAAGGAGCAGATGTTTCGCCATTGTCCTGGACTCGAGCCTGCATGCCTTCATGGAATTGGCTGACCAAGGAAATAAATTTCCGAGGGCATCCGTACTTGGCCATGATCTTCCACAGTCCCTCTCTACTCACGGTGTCGAAGGCCTTAGTGAGGTCGACATAGGTGGAGAACAGATCAGCATTTTGCTCCTGACATTTCTCTTGCAGCTGCCTTGCAGCAAACACCATGTCGGTGGTTCCGCGCTCTCTCCGGAATCCACATTGGCTCTCAGGCAAATGACCTTGGTCAAGGTGTGCTGTGAGGCGGTTTAGTAGGATCCTTGCAAGTATCTTGCCTGCGATGGAGAGAGCAGTGTACTGAATGGCTGTGAGACCTGTCTGTAGTCAGTCCAAGAGAGCAATGTACTGAATGGCTGTGCCCACCTTCCTCCCTCCCCAATCTTCCTCCACCTCCACCTCACCCTTCCACTACCACCAGCAGAGCTGTCAAAATCACGGCTATTTCCGGCCCCTTCAATACTAGGCCAGGGAATTTTGATTAAAATTTGCGTTAGGTCAAAGTATGTGCAACAAAACCGTTCTTTTTACGATAAAATAGAATAAATCATACTGATCACACTGATATAAAGTTGACCACTATAGGGGGGCGGGAACATAGTAGATTTTGATTTTTAATGTCCAGAATCCAATGTTTTTATTACCTGCCTGTGTGAGAACGCCTTATAAAGAGTTGCAAGGCAAGAACATGTGAAGTTGACGCAAGCGCGGTATAAGGGGTCACCAGAGGAAAGCGTTCAGCGCGGTACAGTACATGTGACTGACTGCTGCCGAGCTGATGCTGATCTGTGAGCGGGTCACTGCGGCAGACAACTGATTCTGAACAGAAAGCTAGGAACAGAGCTCTTTGGGGTCAAAAGGAAACAAACATTTTCAATTTCATGTATTTTATACTAAAGTGGTAGAAGATGCAAATCCGCTGTTATGAATGTTTTCCAGTTTCTTACCATTCATGACATATAAAGAATGAAATCAGCATTATACCGACTGCAAAGGTGAATTTACAAAGGCAGCACAGGATCATTTAGTTCGTAAGTACAATTTTGTTGATATTTTATGCAAATCACAACTTGGACATACTCCAAGATGGAGTCTCCCGTCGGTCCGACGGATGAGTAGGCAGGCAGGCTTATCTGTTGGTGTGTGTCCTCGTATGGGAGAAGAGGCCGATTCTGGATGCGCAGCACTTCCCACAGGTGTTGCAAGGGAAAACGTCTCCAGAAGTTGAGCCCTGCTTCCTTCGCTTACGCTTCTCCTTAATGGCCAGCGTTCTGTTGTTTTCAGACGTCTTTATGCCACTAGATCACAGCATCCTCCAGCGAGAGCGGTCAAGGGCATCAGTTTCCCAGGAAGCGATATCTATGTCACAGGCTTTGATGTTTGTCTTCAAGGTGTCCTTGAAGCGCTTGCAGGGTCTTCCACGTTCATGGTGGCCTGCCTTCAGCTTGCCATACAAAAGCATCTTCAGGATCCTCTGTCTGTCATACGGACAACGCGTAACTGACACTGGATCAGCAGGCTTTGGATGCTAGGCAGGCCGCTCCTGTCTAGGACCTGGAGGTTGGAGACCCTGTCTTGCCACTTTATGCCGAGGATCTTTCGTAGGCATCTCTAGTGAAACTGCTCAAGTTGTTGAATGTGACGGCGATACATCGTCCATGTTTCACAGCAGTACAACAAGGTGGTCAGCACAACAGCTCTGTAGGTTTTGATTTTGGTGCTGAGCCTGATGCCTTTGTTGTTCCACAGCCTGTTGTTGAGTCTGCCAAAGGCGGAGCTGGCCTTGGCGATGCGCAGCATCACTTCTGCATCAAGGGCTCCGTTGCTGCATAGGGTGCTGCCCAGGTAGCAAAACTTGTCGACTGACTTGATCTCTGTGTCATTGATCTTGACTGCAGGTGGGGGGGAGGCACTGGCGTTCTGTGAGCTAGCCGGTTGGTACATGGACTCGGTCTTGCTGAGGCTGATGGTGAGTCCAAAGCATCTGCAGGAGGTTGAGAACCTATCTATAATGAACTGCATGTCCTCATGGGTGTGTGCAGCAAGCACGCAGTCATCAGCGAAGAGGAATTCTCTCAACAGTGCCTCAACCTCAAACACACTGGACCTGGCGTAGAGTCGCTGCAAGTTGAAAAGTTTGCCATATGTGCGAAACTGAATGTAGATGCCCTGGTCACAGTCTTGGAAGGTGTCAATCAGCATGGCAGAGAACAGAATGGAGAACAGTGTGGGTGCCAGGACGCAGCCCTGTTTCACTCCATTTACCACAGGGAACGGATCCGACATGTCCGTATTTTCCTGTACTCTCGCCTGCATGCCATTGTGGAGGAAAGACGCAGTCAACTGGATTAGGCTCTCTGGGCAGCCGAACTTTAGGAGGATCTTCCACAGACCACGGCGGTTCACCGTGTCGAAGGCCTTAGTCTGGTCTACAAAGACCATGTGGAGCTCCTTGTTCTGCTCACGGCACTTCTCTTGCATCTGGCGTACAGTAAACACCATGTCACATGTTCCCCTGCCTGAGCAGAAGCCACACTGTGCTTCAGGGATGACTGTGTTGGAGACATGGTCAACCAGTCTGTTCAGTATGATGCGGGCGAAGATCTTGCCGGCAATGCAGAGGAGAGAGATTCCACGGTGGTTATCACAGGATGTTTTGTCTCCCTTCCGTTTGTAAATGTGGACAATTGAAGCATCCTTGAAATCCTGAGGGACCTCCCCTCTCTCCCAGATAGACTGGAACAGGGCAGTCAGCTTGTCTGTCAGCACCTCTCCTCCATACTTGTAGATGGCCTGGATTCCATCCATTCTGGTGCTTTTCCTGATGTTGTCAGCTTCAGGGCCTTCTGGGTCTCGGCCTTGGTGGGAGGGGCAGCTAGCGAGTCATTGACTGGTAGCTGTGGGAGGGGTGCAATTACCTTGTCAGATACGGACGAGTCCCTGTTGAGGAGGGTGTTGAAGTGCTCTGCCCAGCGGGCAAGGATGTCTTTCCTGTCTGTCAGGAGGGTGGTCTGGTCCAAGGCTCGGACAGGGGTTAATCCTGTCACTCTCGGCCCATACACAGCTCGGAGACCATCATGGAAGGTCTTCAGCAGCGGACTGAAGCTCTTCGGACTTTCTCTCCCACCAGGTGTTATTCATCTCACACAGCTTCTTCTGTACAAGTTGCTTGGTTCTCCGTCCTCTGGCAGTCTTTATCGGAAATGTGATCCTGATGCCGTATATGCAGTGCATTCAGGAGCTTGGAGATTCCAGAGTCATTCTCGTCAAGCCAGTTTTTGTGGCTCTCTAAAGAGAGCATCTCTAAAGGTGCTCCATACCTCTTCTACATCAGTTGATGCAGGAATTTCTTGGAGAGCTACTTGGATTTGCTGCTGCAGCACATCCTTGGTGATAGGGAGGTGGTGGATGTTCAGCTTCCTAGGGGGTTTCTGCCTGGCTGGTTGGAGCTTGTGTGCAAGTCTGATGTTATCTTGCTGCGTACCAGGTGATGGTCCGACCAGCAGACTGCTCCTCTCATGCAGCGTGTAATGGAAACATCACATCTGTCCCTCTGCCGGACAATCACATAGTCCAGCATGTGCCACTGCTTGAAGCGGGGGTGTATCCATGTGTTCTTGTACTTGTCCGCTTGTTGGAAGAGGGTGTTGGTGATGGTCAGTCCATGCTGCGCGCAGAGCGAGAGCAAAAGCAGTCCGTTGGAGTTGCACTTGCCAGTGCCGTGCTGTTCTAGGACTTTTGGCCATGAGGAGAAGTCAGTGCCGACGCGGGCATTTAAATCCCCAAGGATGATCAGCCTGTTCTTTCTGTCTACCGCTGAAATGGTGCGGCACAGCAAGAGCATTGCACTTTCAGCGAGACACATAGCAGGGAAAGACAACATTTTGGCAGATGCTCTCAGCAGGTCCAAGAGTGTCATACACACAGAGTGGACCCTGGACAAGGACACCCTGCAAGGGGTGTGGGAACAGTGGTTCCGGCCGATGGTGGACCTGTTTGCGACAAGGTTCAGCAAGAGACTTCCCACTTACGTCTCTCCGGTCGCCGACCCAGAAGCATGGGCAGTGGATGCTCTCTCTCTGGACTGGAGCAGTCTGATTGCCTACGCGTTTCCTCCCTTTCCAATCCTGTCCAAGGTGATACGGAAAGCCAGGTTGGAACGCCCGCAGCTGATCCTCATTGCGCCGAAATGGCCAGCCCAGCCCTGGTTCCCGGTCCTTCAGTCCCTGACACATGTTCCACCCCTGGAACTGGAAACCAAACCTCATCTGCTGAGGCAGCCTCGTTCGGGCATTCCTCACTCCAATCCTCAAATGCTCCACCTGCACGCGTGGCTGCTGTGCGGTCGGAACTGTCAGCATCACCATTGAAGTCTTCCACCCCTCGGTGAGCCTCTGTGTCGGCCGCGCTGACCAAAGGGGGTGCCTCCTCCGACCTCCTCTCCATAGTCTCCAAAGCCAGGAGGGAGGGAACAGAGACTTTGTATGACTTTCGCTGGAAGAAATGGCTGCGTTGGTGTGCAGCTCAGAACATTCCCCCTACTAACCCTACGAGCATGCAGCTGGCCAACTTTTTGGCTCACTGCTCCTCGGTTCTCAACCTGTCTGCCAGTTCTGTGAGAGGGTACAGGTCTGCCATCTGTACCACTATCAAACAGCTAGGTGGCCCCGCTTTTGAAGCTGATTTCCTGCTCAGAGAGGTGGCTAGGGGCGCCTCTCTGAAGGAAGCTAGGAATCCCAGAAGAGTGCCCCTCTGGGACTTGTTCCTGGTGCTGGATTTCATTCGAAAACAGCCCTTTGAGCCATTGGGGACTATTCCTTTTGACCTGCTCACTCTCAAGACCACTTTCCTTCTGTTGCTGGCCACTGGCCGTCGTAGAAGTGAGATTCATGGTCTTAGTGGTATGCCACAAGATCTAGCATTCCACAGAGATGGTTCCATCACTCTTCGTTTCCTTCCAGAGTTTCTGGCTAAGAACCAAGACCCCGAGGTCCCTTCCCCCTCTCTGAGGGTCAGACCTTTGTCTGATATTCTGGCCCAAGATGATGAAGATAGGCATCTCTGCCCCGTTCGGTGTCTCAAATACTATTGGAATAGATCTCGCCATAGGCGTTCTTCTCAGAGGCGCCTTCTCATCTCCCTCAATGAGAATTACAAGAAAGACATCGCTGCAGGCACCATTTCCCGCTGGGTTTCCCAAGTCATTCGTACAGCCTACTCTCATGCACACAAGGATATCAGTTGTCTTAATCCCAGAACACACGAAGTGCGGGCCATAGCCACTTCGGCTGTTTTCCAGCACTCGGTGCCACTGCAGCATGTCTTGGAGGCAGCCTTCTGGCGGTCGGAGAATCCCTTCATCAACTTCTACCTCTGGGATTTCCGTATGACCAGGGCTGACGGTTCCAAGGGGATTTCCTTTGTCGCGGCTAACACTGCCGTCTCAGTTACAAGGGCTCCCCATACGAACCAGTAGGCGTTGCCCTCCTCCATTTGCTTTAAATTCTGCATCAGTTTGACATGGTACAGTATATGACACCAAAAGGAGGAGTTTGTATTATACTTCATGTTTGGTGTTACATATACTTACCATGTCAAACTCGAATGCCCGCCCGTCCGTCCCCGCGTCTCCGCCGTGGTTCTCATGGGGCTTTTTCGTTCATGGCCACGGAATGATTCAGCGCTTATAGCTGTTAGAGGCGTTTGATTGGCTAAGAGCGGGCCAGACTAAGAGGGGCGTCTTTTCACTGTTAGCCGCGCGAAATTTGGCCAGACAGAGCAAACCATAGGCCTAGTTTGCATCAGTTTGACATGGTAAGTATATGTAACACCAAACATGGAGTATAATACAAACTCCTCCTTTTTTTTTATTGATGATCAATGTTATATGATCACAACGAATGAATATACGAGGGTCATTCAATAAATAAGGTGAATTTTTCGGTATAAGGACTTCTAATACAGATAGAAGCTTACTTTTTTTTAAATATTTTTTTTGTTTTACTTCTTTTTCACATGGATTTGATTTGTTTTGCAGATTAAAAAAAACTTTGAGAGTTTTGGCGATTAACAAAGATGGCCGACTAAGAAGCATGCTCCAGGATTGAACAGCGGTCAGTTATCAAGTTTTTGGTTGCTGAAGGGTGCAAACCAGTTGAAATTCATAGGAGAATGTCAACTGTGTATGGTGCCACATGTTTCAGCCGAAAAAATGTCTACAAGTGGGCTAAATTGTTTAAAGAAGGACGGAGCAGTGTTGAGGATGAAGACAGGCCTGGAAGGCCTACAGAAGTGAGGTCTCCTGAGGTGATCGAATCAGTCAATGACCTCATTCAGTCTGACAGAAGGGTGACAGAGGATGACATTGCAAGGACTTTGAGCTTATCTGTTGGGACAGCACACAAAATTGTCCATGATGACCTTGGCTACTCGAAGGTCAGCTGCCGGTGGGTGCCAAAGATGCTTACTCCAGAGCACAAACAGAGGAGGCTGGGAACTGCTCCCTCATCCCCCTTACAGCCCAGACCTTGCCCCTTCAGACTTTCACCTGTTTGGTCCCTTGAAAGCGTTCACGAGAGGCACGAAGTTTGAAAGTGACGATGAAGTCAAAAGTGTTGTGAGCGACTGGCTGAGACATCAGTCCAAAGATTTTTACACTGAGGGAATACGGAAGCTTATGCACAGATGGGAAAAGTGTGTGACAGTGCTGGGAGTCTACGTTGAAAAAAAAGAAAAAAAGTAAGCTTCTGTCTGTATTAGAAGTCCTTATACCGAAAAATTCACCTTATTTATTGAATGACCCTCGTAGATCAGGTCTGTATGTACTGGATTTTAATCAGGTTTGTACTTATTTGTTTATGATCACTTCATGTTCAGACACATTGCCATGTCACAAAATGGCGCTGAAATTTTGGATGTTTTTAATAATTTTCAACACATTTAAGATACAAGAACAAACCATATTCTCACAAAATTGTTGCAGACGTTTCTCAAATGAATTGCAGTTCCGAACATGTTGAACAATTGAATAAACATTGTAAACACATGTTTATACAGAATCAGACTGAGAGACCCCCATTTACAACAAAGTTCTGGAGACTGACCCATTTTCATTTTCCAGGCAGTCTTTGCTCTTCATGACTATCTGATGCACCTCATTTTGCCACCTTCATACCCCAGCCAGATACATTTTCTTTCCCACGCTAAACTGACATATCTACTGCGCCAGGGTCCGTGAGTCACATTTGCAAGTACCGCTTCATTTTCAAAGAAAAATTTATTTCATACCATTCTTTTTACATCAAGACATGATGTTGGTCGATTTTGCTATCATCTACCTTACATGCTTTCTGAATTAATTGTCTGGACAGTGCTCCGACAATGTTCATTAAAACAAACCTAGTTAACACATATTTAGATATTCATATACTACACGTTAATAAGCAGAGCATGAGGTATTTCCAAGTTGTGCATTGCGTAAAATGTCAACATAATTGTTCTTACCAACTAAATGATCCCATGCTGCCTTCGTAAATTCACCTTTGCAGTCAGTATAATACTGATTTCATTCTTTATGAAATGTCATGAATTGTAAGAAACTGTAAAACATTCATAAAAGCAAATTTGTGTTCTGTACCAGTATATAATAGATGAAATTAAAAATTTTGTTTCCTTTTGACCTCAAAGAGTTCTCTTATTTTCTGTACGGTATCTGTCATCTGCCGCAGTGTCCTACTAACGGAGGTATAGGATAGCATCAGCGCGGCAGCAGTCAGCCACAAGTACTGTACTGCGCTAAACGCTTTCCTCTGGCGACCACTTATACCGTGCTTGTGTAACCCTGGCTTGCTCTTGCCTTGCAGATCTTTGTAAGGGGCTCTCTCATGGCCAGAAGTGTGACAAATAATTATTAAAAACCAAAATCTAATTATGTTCCCACCCACCTACAGCGGTCAACTTTGTATCAGCGTGATGAGTATGGTTTATTCTATTTTATCGTGAAAAGAATGGTTTGTTACACACATTTCGACCATTTTTGTATCTGCCCTGGTCTATACCCTTCCTCCACTCCTGTACTTTGACTTCTCTCTCTCTCTCTCTCTCTGTCTCTCTCCCTCTCTCTTCCAAAGTCTCTGACTCTCTCTCTCTCTCCCTCCCCCTCTCTCTCCCCCCCTCTCTCTTCCAAAGTCTCTGACTCTCTCTCTCTCTCCCTCCCCCTCTCTCTCCCCCCCTCTCTCTTCCAAAGTCTCTGACTCTCTCTCTCTCTCCCTCTCTCTTCCAAAGTCTCTGACTCTCTCTCTCTCCCTCTCTCTTTCAAAGTCTCTGACTCTCTCTCTCTCTCTCTCTCTCTCTCTGTCTCTCTCTCTCTTCCCCCCCCCTCTCTCTCTCTCTCTTCCAAAGTCTCTGACTCTCTCCTCTCCTCTCACTCCCCCTCATCTCAGTGTGAAGATCCTGTGTGCTGATGAAAAAAAAGAAAAAAAGAAAACAGCCAGAAACAACCATTCTGTAGAATCATATTCATAACTGAAATCTAGTCAACACAACATGACCTCAGTTTTCCTCCTTTCCTTCTGATCCCCTCACTTGACTACACCCCTCACTCCTCTTGTTTCCCACCACCAGACACCACCTCCCATATGCATTCTTGCCCTCTACTCTCTCTGAGTCTCTGTCTGCCACCAATGGTGACCCCTTGTGACTGGAAGTTGACCCCCTTGCTGTGACATAGAGGTGACCCCTTGTGACTGGAAGTTGACCCCCTTGCTGTGACATAGGGGTGAGCCCTTGTGACTGGACGTTGACCCCCTTGCTGTGACATAGGGGTGAGCCCTTGTGACTGGAAGTTGACCCCCTTGCTGTGACATAGGGGTGACCCCTTGTGACTGGACGTTGACCCCCTTGCTGTGACATAGGGGTGAGCCCTTGTGATTGTGAGGTGACCCCTTTGTGGTTTCAGGTTTTAGCAGAACTGAAGCCATCAGGACTGCGTGTGGTGGGAGGATTGCCCTTTGTGCGCAACAGTGTGGGGGAAGGTGAGTGTGTGCAGTGTGGTGGAGGGGCAAGGTGTGTGCAGTGTGAAGGGAGAGGCAAGGTGTGTGCAGTGTGAAGGGAGGGGCAAGGTGTGTGAAGGGAGGGACAAGGTGTGTGTGCAGTGTGAAGGGAGGGGCAAGGTGTGTGCAGTGTGAAGGGAGGGACAAGGTGTGTGCAGTGTGAAGGGAGGGGCAAGGGGTGTGTGTGTGCAGTGTGAAGGGAGGGACAAGGTGTGTGCAGTGTGAAGGGAGGGGCAAGGTGTGTACAGTGTGAAGGGAGGGACAAGGTGTGTGTGCAGTGTGAAGGGAGGGGCAAGGTGTGTGCAGTGTGAAGGGAGGGGCAAGGTGTGTGTGTGTGCAGTGTGAAGGGAGGGGCAAGGTGTGTGCAGTGTGAAGGGAGGGGCAAGGTGTGTGTGCAGTGTGAAGGGAGGGGCAAGGTGTGTGTGTGTGTGCAGTGTGAAGGGAGGGGCAAGGTGTGTGTGTGTGCAGTGTGAAGGGAGGGGCAAGGTGTGTGTGTGTGCAGTGTGAAGGGAGGGGCAAGGTGTGTGTGTGTGCAGTGTGAAGGGAGGGGTAAGGTGTGTGTGTGTGCAGTGTGAAGGGAGGGGCAAGGTGTGTGTGCAGTGTGAAGGGAGGGGCAAGGTGTGTGTGTGTGTGCAGTGTGAAGGGAGGGGCAAGGTGTGTGTGTGTGCAGTGTGAAGGGAGGGGCAAAGTGTGTGCAGGGTGAAGGGAGGGGCAAGGTGTGTGTGCAGTGTGAAGGGAGGGGCAAGGTGTGTGTGTGTGCAGTGTGAAGGGAGGGGCAAGGTGTGTGTGTGTGCAGTGTGAAGGGAGGGGCAAGGTGTGTGTGCAGTGTGAAGGGAGGGGCAAGGTGTGTGCAGGGTGAAGGGAGGGGCAAGGTGTGTGTGCAGTGTGAAGGGAGGGGCAAGGTGTGTGCAGGGTGAAGGGAGGGGCAAAGTGTGTGCAGGGTGAAGGGAGGGGCAAGGTGTGTGTGCAGTGTGAAGGGAGGGGCAAGGTGTGTGTGTGTGCAGTGTGAAGGGAGGGGCAAGGTGTGTGTGTGTGCAGTGTGAAGGGAGGGGCAAGGTGTGTGTGCAGTGTGAAGGGAGGGGCAAGGTGTGTGCAGGGTGAAGGGAGGGGCAAGGTGTGTGTGCAGTGTGAAGGGAGGGGCAAGGTGTGTGCAGTGTGAAGGGAGGGGCAAGGTGTGTGCAGTGTGAAGGGAGGGGCAAGGTGTGTGTGCAGTGTGACGGGAGGGGCAAGGTGTGTGCAGTGTGGTGGGGAGGGACAAGGTGTGTTCAGTGTGAAGGGAGGGGCAAGGTGTGTGCAGTGTGGTGGAGGGACAAGGTGTGTGTGCAGTGTGAAGGGAGGGGCAAGGTGTGTGTGCAGTGTGAAGGGAGGGGCAAGGTGTGTGCAGTGTGGTGGAGGGGCAAGGTGTGTGCAGTGTGGTGGAGGGACAAGGTGTGTGTGCAGTGTGAAGGGAGGGGCAAGGTGTGTGTGCAGTGTGAAGGGAGGGGCAAGGTGTGTGCAGTGTGGTGGAGGGGCAAGGTGTGTGCAGTGTGGTGGAGGGACAAGGTGTGTGTGCAGTGTGAAGGGAGGGGCAAAGTGTGTGCAGTGTGAAGGGAGGGACAAGGTATGTGCAGTGTGAAGGGAGGGGCAAGGTGTGTGTGCAGTGTGAAGGGAGGGGCAAGGTGTGTGTGCAGTGTGAAGGGAGGGGCAAGGTGTGTGCAGTGTGAAGGGAGGGGCAAAGTGTGTTCAGTGTGAAGGGAGGGGCAAGGTGTGTGCAGTGTGAAGGGAGGGGCAAGGTGTGTGTGCAGTGTGAAGGGAAGGGCAAGGTGTGTGCAGTGTAGTGGAGGTGCAAGGTGTGTGCAGTGTGGTGGAGGGGCAAGGTGTGTGTGCAGTGTGAAGGGAGGGGCAAGGTGTGTGCAGTGTGAAGGGAGGGGCAAGGTGTGTGCAGTGTGAAGGGAGGGGCAAAGTGTGTGCAGTGTGAAGGGAGGGACAAGGTGTGTGTGCAGTGTGGTGGAGGGACAAGGTGTGTGTGTGTAGTGTGAAGGGAGGGACAAGGTGTGTGTGCAGTGTGAAGGGAGGGGCAAGGTGTGTGCAGTGTGGTGGAGGGACAAGGTGTGTGTGCAGTGTGGTGGAGGGACAAGGTGTGTGTGTGCAGTGTGAAGGGAGGGACAAGGTGTGTGTGTGCAGTGTGAAGGGAGGGACAAGGTGTGTGTTCAGTGTGAAGGGAGGGGCAAGGTGTGTGCAGTGTGAAGGGGGGGACAAGGTGTGTGTGCAGTGTGAAGGGAGGGACAAGGTGTGTGCAGTGTGAAGGGAGGGGCAAGGTGTGTGTGCAGTGTGAAGGGAGGGACAAGGTGTGCGCAGTGTGAAGGGAGGGACAAGGTGTGTGAAGGGAGGGACAAGGTGTGTGTGTGCAGTGTGAAGGGAGGGGCAAGGTGTGTGTGCAGTGTGAAGGGAGGGACAAGGTGTGTGTGTGCAGTGTGATGTCTGTGCACAGAAGGCTGTTTGGTGGATGAAATCATCACTGATGTCTGTGCACAGAAAGCTGTTTGGTGGATGAAATCATCACTGATGTCTGTGCACAGAAAGCTGTGTGTTGATGAAATCATCACTAATGTCTGTGCACAGAAAGCTATGTGTTGATGAAATCATCACTGATGTCTGTGCACAGAAAGCTATGTGTTGATGTCATCACTGATATCTGTGCACAGAAAGCTGTTTGGTGGATGAAATCATCACTGATGTCTGTGCACAGAAAGCTATGTGTTGATGAAATCATCACTGATGTCTGTGCACAGAAAGCTGTTTGGTGGATGAAATCATCACTGATGTCTGTGCACAGAAAGCTGTTTGGTGGATGAAATCATCACTGATGTCTGTGCACAGAAAGCTATGTGGCGGATGAAATCATCACCTCAAGGGCCAGGAAACGAGTGCGTGTGGGCAACACAGATGCAGAGGGGCGGATGGTCATGGCTGATGTACTCTGCAAATTCAAGGAAATGGTAAAGCTGTCAGCGATTGATTACAGTTCCTCTGTGTGTGTGTGTGTGTGTGTGTATAAATGTGTCATTCAGAACCGGACTCATTTAATTACCATTAGAATCCAAAAGAATAGCAGATACTGTTAGTCTCCTGTTGAAGTTAGCAGATAGTTATGTCCCCTGTTGTAGACAACAGATGCAGTTATGTCCCCTGTTGTTGACAGCAGAAACAGTTATGTCCTTTCCTGTGGACAGGAGATGCTGTTATGTCCCCTGTTGTTGACAGCAGATATAGTTGTGTCCCTTGCTGCAGACAGCAGATAGTTATGCCCCTGTTGTTGACAGCAGATACAGTTATGTCCTGTTGTTGACAGCAGATATATTTATGTCCCCTGTTGTAGACAGCAAATGCATTTTTGTCCCCTGTTGTAGACAGCAAATACAGCTTTGTCCCCTGCTGTAGACAGCATATACAGTTTTGTCCCCTGCTGTAGACAGCAAATGCAGTTTTGTCCCCTGCTGTAGACAGCAAATACAGCTTTGTCCCCTGCTGTAGACAGCATATACAGTTATGTCCCCAGTTGTTGACAGCAGATAGTTATTCCCCCTGTTGTTGACAGCAGATATATTTATGTCCCGTGCTGAGACAGCAAATGCAGTTTTGTCCCTTGCTGTAGCCAGCAGATACAGTTACATCCCCTGCTGTAGCCAGCAGATACAGTTACATCCCCTGCTGTAGACAGCAAATACAATTGTGTCCCCTGTTGTAGCCAGCAGATAGCTAAATTCTCTGTTGTAGACAGCAGATACATGTTGCAGGCAACAGATACATTTATACAGTTATGTCCACTGTTGCAGGGAACAGATACATTTATATAGTTATATCCACTGTTGCAGGGAACAGATACATTTATACAGTTATGTCCACTGTTGTAGGTAACAGATACATTTATACAGTTACGTCCCCTGCTGTAGACAGCAAATACAGTTGTGTCCCATGTTGCAGCCAGCAGATAGTTAAGTTCCCTGTTTTAGACAGCAGATACATGTTGCAGACAACAGATACATTTATACAGTTACGTCCAATGTTGTGGACAGCAATTACAGTTATGTCCTCTGTTGTAGGCAACAGATATATTTATACAGTTATGTCCAGTGTTGTGGACAGCAGATTCAGATACATTTATACAGTTATGTCAAATGTTGTGGACAGCAGATGCAGATACATTTATACAGTTATGTCAAATGCTGTGGACAGCAGATTATACAGTTACGTCCAATGTTGTGGACAGCAATTACAATTATGTCCACTGTTGCAGGCAACAGATACATTTATACAGTTATGTCCAATGTTGTGGACAGCAATTACAGTTATGTCCACTGTTTCAGGCAACAGATACATATATACAGTTATGTCCAATGTTGTGGACAGCAGATACAGATACATTTATACAGTTATGTCCAATGTTGTGGACAGCAGATACAGATACATTTATACAGTTACGTCCAATGATGTGGACAGCAATTACAGTTATGTCCACTGTTTCAGGCAACAGATACATCTATACAGTTATGTCCAATGTTGTGGACAGCAGATACAGATACATTTATACAGTTATGTCCAATGTTGTGGACAGCAATTACAGTTATGTCCACTGTTTCAGGCAACAGATACATCTATACAGTTATGTCCAATGTTGTGGACAGCAGATACAGATACATTTATACAGTTATGTCCAATGATGTGGACAGCAGATACAGATAGATTTATACAGTTATGTCAAATGTTGTGGACAGCAATTACAGTTATGTCCACTGTTGCAGGCAACAGATACATTTATACAGTTACGTCCAATGTTGTGGACAGCAATTACAGTTATGTCCACTGTTGCAGGCAACAGATACATTTATACAGTTACGTCCAATGTTGTGGACAGCAATTACAGTTATGTCCACTGTTGCAGGCAACAGATACATTTATATAGTTATGTCAAATGTTGTGGACAGCAATTACAGTTATGTCCACTGTTGCAGGCAACAGATACATTTATACAGTTACGTCCAATGTTGTGGACAGCAGATACAGATACATTTATACAGTTACGTCCAATGTTGTGAACAGCAGATACAGTTATGTCCCCTGTTGTAAGCAACAGATACATTTATACAGTTACGTCCAATGTTGTGGACAGCAGATACAGTTATGTCCCCTGTTGTAGGCAACAGATACATTTATACAGTTACGTCCAATGTTGTGGACAGCAGATACAGTTATGTCCCCTGTTGTAGGCAACAGATACATTTATACAGTTACGTCCAATGTTGTGAACAGCAGATACAGTTATGTCCCCTGTTGTAGGCAACAGATACATTTATACAGTTACGTCCAATGTTGTGGACAGCAGATTCAGATACATTTATACAGTTATGTCCAATGTTGTGGACAGGAGATACAGATACATTTATACAGTTACGTCCAATGTTGTGGACAGCAGATACGGTTATGTCCCCTGTTGCAGGCAACAGATACATTTATACAGTCAAGTCCACTGTTGTAGACGGCAGATACATTTATACAGTTATGTCCACTGTTGTAGACAGATGTTACAGTTATATCCCCTGTTGTAGACAACAGATTCATTTATACATTTAAGTCCATTGTTGTAGACGGCAGATACATTTATACAGTTAAGTCCACTGTTGTAGACAGCAGATACATTTATACAGTTATATACCCTGTTGTAGACAGAAGTTACAGTTATATCCCCTGTTGTAGACAACAGATTCATTTATACATTTAAGTCCATTGTTGTAGACAGCAGATTCATTTATACAGTTAAGTCCATTGTTGTAGACCGCAGATTCATTTATACAGTTATGTCCACTGTTGTAGACCGCAGATTCATTTATACAGTTATGTCCACTGTTGTAGACAGCAGATACATTTATACAGTTATATACCCTGTTGTAGACAGAAGTTACAGTTATATCCCCTGTTGTAGACAACAGATTCATTTATACAGTTAAGTCCATTGTTGTAGGCAGCAGATACATTTATACAGTTATATCCCCTGTTGTAGACAACAGATTCATTTATACAGTTAAGTCCATTGTTGTAGACAGCAGATACATTTATACAGTTATGTCCACTGTTGTAGACAACAGATTCATTTATACAGGTAAGTCCACTGTTGTAGACAGCAGTTAGTTACATTCCCTTTTGCAGGATGCAGATACAAATACATTGTTATATCCACTGTTGTATACAGCAGATAGAATTATATCCACTCTCTGCAGGCAGCTGATACAGTTATATAATTGTCACTTGTTGCAGACAGCAGTTATGTCCCCTGTTGCAGGCAGCAGATAGTTATGTGCCCTGTTGCAGGCAGCAGATAGTTATGTCCCCTGTTGCAGACAGCAGTTATGTGCCCTGTTGCAGACAGCAGTTATGTGCCCTGTTGCAGGCAGCAGATAGTTATGTGCCCTGTTGCAGGCAGCAGATAGTTATGTCCCCTGTTGCAGGCAGCAGTTATGTGCCCTGTTGCAGACAGCAGATAGTTATGTGCCCTGTTGCAGGCAGCAGATAGTTATGTCCCCTGTTGCAGGCAGCAGATAGTTATGTGCCCTGTTGCAGGCAGCAGATAGTTATGTCCCCTGTTGCAGGCAGCAGATAGTTATGTGCCCTGTTGCAGACAGCAAATACAGTTATGTGCCCTGTTGCAGGCAGCAGATAGTTATGTCCCCTGTTGCAGACAGCAGTTATGTCCCCTGTTGCAGGCAGCAGATAGTTATATGCCCTGTTGCAGGCAGCAAATACAGTTATGTTCCCTGTTGCAGGCAGCAGATAGTTATTTGCCCTGTTGCAGACAGCAAATAGTTATGTCCCCTGTTGCAGGCAGCAGAGGCAGTGAATCCAGAACTGTTCACCATCGCTACCTTGACGGGCCATGCTGTGAGGGCCATGGGACCTAACTACTCTGTAGGTACCACGCTTTTCTCTGGTATATAGATCCATGGGACCTAACTACTCTGTAGGTACCACGCTTTTCTCTGGTGTACAGATCCATGGGACCTAACTACTCTGTAGGTACCACACTTTTCTCTGGTATATAGATCCATGGGACCTAACTACTCTGTAGGTACCACACTTTTCTCTGGTGTATAGATCCATGGGACCTAACTACTCTGTAGGTACCACACTTTTCTCTGGTGTATAGATCCATGGGACCTAACTACTCTGTAGGTACCACACTTTTCTCTGGTGTATAGATCCATGGGACCTAACTACTGTGTGAGTACAACGCTTTTCTCTGGTGTACAGATCCATGGGACCTAACTACTCTGTAGGTACCACACTTTTCTCTGGTGTACAGATCCATGGGACCTAACTACTCTGTAGGTACCACACTTTTCTCTGGTATATAGATCCATGGGACCTAACTACTCTGTAGGTACCACGCTTTTCTCTAGTGTACAGATCCATGGGACCTAACTACTCTGTAGGTACCACACTTTTCTCTGGTATATAGATCCATGGGACCTAACTACTGTGTAGGTACCACACTTTTCTCTGGTATATAGATCCATGGGACCTAACTACTCTGTAGGTACCACACTTTTCTCTGGTATATAGATCCATGGGACCTAACTACTGTGTAAGTACCACACTTTTCTCTGGTGTATAGATCCATGGGACCTAACTACTGTGTAAGCACCACATTTTTTTTTTTTTTTTTTTTTTTTTACTAGTGTTATCGACCCACAACTAACTACTCTGTGTAAGTACAACTCTTTTCAGTCACAGCGAAAATAACTATCCTGCTCTCGAGAACACAACACGCTCTGCATTTATTGGTGGCAGTGGAGAGGGGAAAGGTCTTGACATTGTTAGTTTATAACGTCATTATACTTGGTAGGTACCACTCCAGAATTGACAACTATCTAAAGCCCCTATTGGGCTCCTTCATCTGAAACAGTTGTAAACTGTAGGGCCCTAATCTTTGTTCCGAGTGTGAACAATACACACAGTATCTAGCTATACACAAAATAAAATGTATAGATACACACTTTGTCACATTACTAGCTATACATACAGTAGCATGTCCAAAAACCTGTAACCTACATATTGTAACACAAATCCCTGAAATAGCCACACATTAAGGAAGTGTCTGGGTTTGTTCCAATGTACCTTTTACTTACCTGTGTGCTAGCTGAATCGGTAGCATTAGCAGCATTGACTTGATGTTGTGTACCTTGTGAATGTTCTATATTGCCCGTTGTTCTGTGTGGCTTGTTCAGGATTATGGAGGCTATGCCAGTCTTGAATAAAAGCTAATTTGTGTTTGCACATTTCTTCTGTCATTGCTGCTTTGTGCACATGTCAAATGATCGGTATAAGGACAGGCCCGGCACAACCTTTTTGAGGAAGTGTCTGGGTTTGTTCCAATGTACCTTTTATTTACCTGTGTGCTAGCTGAATCGTTAGCAAATGTAGCATTGACTTGAAGTTGTGTACCTTGTGAATGGAGACAGTTACCACCTATTACTATTACCTTGTGAATGGAGACAGTTACCACCTATCACTGTTACCTTGTGAATGGAGACAGTTACCACCAATCACTATTACCTTGTGAATGGAGACAGTTACCACCTATTACTATTGCCTTGTGAATGGAGACAGTTACTGTGAATGGAGACAGTTACTGTGAATGGAGACAGTTACCACCTATTACTATTACCTTGTGAATGGAGACAGTTGCCACCTATTACTATTACCTTGTGAATGGAGACAGTTACCACCTATTACTATTACCTTGTGAATGGAGACAGTTACCACCTATTACTATTACCTTGTGAATGGAGACAGTTACCACCTATTACTATTACCTTGTGAATGGAGACAGTTACCACCTATTACTGTTACCTTGTGAATGGAGACAGTCACCACCTATTACTATTACCTTGTGAATGGATTCAGTTACTGTGAATGGAGACAGTTACTGTGAATGGAGACAGTTACCACCTATTACTATTACATTGTGAATGGAGACAGTCACCACCTATTACTGTTACCTTGTGAATGGAGACAGTTACTGTGAATGGAGACAGTTACCACCTATTACTATTGCCTTGTGAATGGAGACAGTTGCCACCTATTACTGTTACCTTGTGAATGGAGACAGTTACTGTGAATGGAGACTGTTACCACCTATTACTGTTACCTTGTGAATGGAGACAGTTACCACCTATTACTATCACTTTGTGAATGGAGACGGATACCACCTGTTACTATCACCTTGTGAATGGAGACAGTTACCACCTATTACTATTACCTTGTGAATGGAGACAGTTACCACCTATTACTATTACCTTGTGAATGGAAACAGTTACCACCTATTACTATTGCCTTGTGAATGGAGACAGTTACCACCTATTACTATTGCCTTGTGAATGGAGACAGTTACTGTGAATGGAGACAGTTACCACCTATTACTATTGCCTTGTGAATGGAGACAGTTACCACCTATTACTATTGCCTTGTGAATGGAGACAGTTACTGTGAATGGAGACAGTTACTGTGAATGGAGACAGTTACCACCTATTACTGTTACCTTGTGAATGGAGACAGTTACCACCTATCACTATTGCCTTGTGAATGTAGACAGTTACTGTGAATGGAGACAGTTACTGTGAATGGAGACAGTTACCACCTATTACTGTTACCTTGTGAATGGAGACAGTCACCACCTATTACTATTGCCTTGTGAATGTAGACAGTTACTGTGAATGGAGACAGTTACTGTGAATGGAGACAGTTACCACCTATTACTGTTTGTTAGTCATTTGATCTCCCGGCCTCACTGCTGATTAATTAGTCGAAAAACCACCGAGGTAACCGTGTTTTTTCTGTATTGTCCGTTGTTCTTTGTGGCTTGTTCAGGAGTAACTCACTCCAGACAAATACTGAAATAGTTTTCTCCCATGCTTTCCCCTGCAGACAACCCATTTGTTAGGGTTAGGAAAACAATCAAAAAATACAAAACACAAAGTAACTGAATGAAACTCCCTGTACTTGATCCACTGACACCTCTCCTCACGTCATGTGTATGCCCACCCCCCTCCCTCTCTTCACAGCCCTCAGAAGCTGAGTCACTGTCAGTATCTTCTTACTGGTAGCTTTCTTCACTGCAGATACTTTATTCAATGTCTTCATCATCTTTGTCGATAATGAAACCTTCAGTTTGAAGCATTTCAATCACTTCAGCAGCAGTAAAAAGCTGCTGTCGTGATCTAGTTTGCTTAAAAGATTTCCACTTGTATCTCATGCGACATTATTTTCGATACATATGCAGATTAGCTTGTCATGTGGGGTACCAAGGACAACGCCTGGCCAGCGAGTGTATAGATACAGAGCCTCATGAAGAAACCTTCCATTTGAACCTTGACACGTTCGCAGTGCCCGGTGTAGCTGCAATTTTTATGCTACCCCATGAGGAAATCGTGGAAAAATTTTTAATTTTAGAAACCGCTGTAGCGTTCTGTCGTCCAGAATGCTACCTTACGTCAGGAACTCTATAGCGTTGCATTGTCTGGAGTGAATTAAAGAGGCTATGCCAGTCTTGAATAAAAGCTACTTTGTGTATGCACATTTCTGCTGTTGTTGCTGTTGTGTGCACATGTAAAATGATCATTATAAGGACAGGACTGGCACTTCCTTTATGAGGAAGTGTCTAGGTTTGTTCCAATGTACCTTTTATTTACCTGTGTCCTAGCTGAATTGGAAGTGTAAGCAGCACTGACTTGAAGTTGTGTACCTTGTGAATGGTGACAGTTACCACCTATCACTATTTGTTAAATATTTTGATGGCATATATTCTTCCTATTCTTTACTTTATTCTTTGTGGGCTGCTTTATGAAGTCTGAATTGTGACATTTCCCTGCTATGATGGAGATCACCAACAAGTTATAATTGGATGTCATTATTGTCACATTTTACGGCTATGATGGAGATCACCAATGAGCTATAATTGGATGTCATTATTGTGATGCTTCACTGCTGTGATGGAGATCACCAATAAGCTATAATTGGATGTCATTATTGTGACATTTCACTGCTATGATGGAGATCACCAATAAGCTATAATTGGATGTCATTATTGTGACATTTTACTGCTATGATGGAGATCACCAATAAACTATAATTTGATGTCATTGTTGTGATGTTTCCCTGCTATGATGGAGATCACCAAAAAGCTATAATTGGATGTCATTATTATGACGTTTCACTGCTATGATGGAGATCACCAAAAAGCTATAATTGGATGTCATTATTGTGATGTTTCACTGCTATGATGGAGATCACCAGTAAGCTATAATTAGAAGTCATTATTGTGACGTTTCACTGCTATGATGGAGATCACCAAAAAGCTATAATTGGAAGTCATTATTGTGACGTTTCACTGCTATGATGATCACCAATAAGTTGTAATTGGAAGTCATTATTGTGACGTTTCACTGCTATGATGGAGATCACCAATAAGCTGTAATTGGAAGTCTTTTTTGTTTTTTTTTTGTTTTGCTGCCCCAACATCTGCACCGTTTCAGTGGCATTACTCCCACGCCGCTCATTTAGATTCCCCCATACACGGCCACACCCGGGTTCGTCCATCGCAGTTCCAGCGTCGGCAGTCCACTGGGAACCATCGATGTTAGGTTGCCAGGAGGCCACACACCAGAGGAAACACTGCACTGCTGCTGAGTCACTTCGGTGGTGTTCAGTGGTGCCTGTTCTGTTTTAATGTACTTAGGACACCACCTACTAAGCCCCCCTACTAACGACAATAATGGCTTAGTCACGGAGCCAGACTGGGTGAGCATCCCTCCCAGAGTGGAGACCGCCACCACACCCCTCAAACAACAGCCCCCCCCATGAATCTGCTGACACTGACATGGATGTCATTATTGTGACGTTTCACTGCTATGATGGAGATCACCAATAAGCTATAATTGGATGTCATTATTGTGACGTTTCACTGCTATGATGGTGATCACCAATAAGCTATAATTGGATGTCATTATTGTGGTGTTTCCCTGCTATGATGGTGATCACCAATAAGCTATAATTGGATGTCATTATTGTGACGTTTCACTGCTATGATGGTGATCATCAATAAGCTATAATTGGATGTCATTATTGTGATGATTCACTGCTATGATGGAGATCACCAATAAGCTATAATTGGATGTCATTATTGTGATGTTTCACTGCTATGATGGTATGTCCATCGAGATCGATGATGACCATCGTTGTCATCCAGATGGGGGAGGGTGGTGGTGGGGTGGGGGGAAGGATGCTCATGAATCTATCTGTGAGTGCGCAGATGGCTGAATAGTCCAATCTGCGCACGAAATGTTCGCTGACAGTTGGGGCAGACAAAGACAGGCATATCATTGTCAGGGAGCTTGTTTGCCCGTGACTTTCTGGCCTGCCTCTTCTCAACAGCTGCAGCAGTCCTGTTGGCCTCGCACAACCTGGCGCCTTTGTGCACAGCAGTGCGCCATTTGTCACGGTCCACTGCAGATTCCTCCCAGGAGTCAGGGTTGATATCAAACGCTTTCAGAGAGACTTTCAGAGTATCTCTGAAGCGCTTCTTCTGACCTCCGTGTGATCTCTTCCCTTGTTGCAGCTCGCCATAGAAGAGCCTTTTGGGCAGCCGATGGTCTGGCATGCGCGCCACGTGTCCAGCCCAGCGAAGCTGGGACTGCATCAGGATGGTGAAGATGCTGGGAAGGGTGGCTTTTGCGAGCACCTCTGTGTCTGGGGTCTTGTCTTGCCACTTGATGTTCAGTAGCTTCCTGAGGCATGTTGTGTGGAAGTGGTTCAGCTTCTTGGCATGTCGTTGGTACACTGTCCAAGTTTCGCAGGCGTACAGTAGTGTGGGGAGAACTACTGCTCTGTAGACCTTTAGCTTGGTCTCAAGACTAATGCCTCTTCTGTTCCAGACATTTGCATTGAGTCTACCAAAAGCTGCGCTTGCTCTTGCAATCCTGACGTTCACTTCATCGTCGATTGTCGCATTTCGTGACAGTGTGCTGCCAAGGTATGTGAACCGCTCCACCGCACTGAGTCTCTGACCGTTGACTGTGATGTTGGGCTCAACGTAGGGTTTCCCTGGGGCTGGCTGATGGAGAACTTCAGTTTTCCTCGTGCTGATGGTAAGGCCGAAGTTCCTGCTGGCAGTGGCAAACTTGTCAACGCTGAGTTGCATGTCAGCTTCAGATCCAGCGTTGAGGGCACAATCATCAGCAAACAAAAAGTCTCTGATGATGTCTGTCATGACCTTCGTTTTTGCTTGAAACCTTCTGAGGTTAAACAGCTTGCCATCTGTTCGGTACTTTAGGCCGATTCCAACATCGCCATCTCTGAAGGCATCAGTAAGCATTGCAGAGAACATGAGGCTGAACAGCGTTGGAGCCAGGACGCAGCCTTGCTTGACACCATTTGTGACAGCAAAAGGAGCAGATGTTTCACCATTGTCCTGGACTCGAGCCTGCATGCCTTCATGGAATTGGCTGACCAAGGAAATAAATTTCCGAGGGCATCCGTACTTGGCCATGATCTTCCACAGTCCCTCTCTACTCACGGTGTCGAAGGCCTTAGTGAGGTCGACATAGGTGGAGAACAGATCAGCATTTTGCTCCTGACATTTCTCTTGCAGCTGCCTTGCAGCAAACACCATGTCAGTGGTTCCGCGCTCTTTCCGGAATCCACATTGGCTCTCAGGCAAATGACCTTGGTCAAGGTGTGCTGTGAGGCGGTTAAGTAGGATCCTGGCAAGTATCTTGCCTGCGATGGAGAGCAAGGAAATGCCCCGATGGTTATCACAGGCTTGCCGGTTCCCCTTTCGCTTGTACAAGTGAATGATAGATGCATCTTTGAAATCCTGGGGGATCATCTCTTCTTTCCACATGAGTGAGTACAGCTGATGAAGCTTCTCAGTCAGCACAGTGCCTCCATCCTTGTAGACTTCCTCTGGTATGGAGTCTGAGCCAGGTGCTTTGCCACTGGATAGCAGACGGATTGCTTTCTGGGTCTCAAGAAGTGTTGGCGGATCGTCCAGTGCTTCGTTGGTGGGGACTTGTGGGAGACGGTCTATGGCTTCATCATTTATGGAGGAAGGGCGATTTAAGACACTGTTGAAGTGCTCAGCCCATCGTTCGAGAATGTTCTCCTTCTCGGTGATCAAGGTATTCCCATCTGCACTGAGGAGGGGGGATGATCCTGAGGATGTGGGGCCGTAGACTTCTTTTAAGGCATCATAGAACCTCTTCATATCGTGCCTGTCAGCATATCCCTGGATCTCATCAGCTTTGTCACTCAGCCACTTATCCTGCATCTGGCGTAACTTTTGCTGAACAGTCCTGCGGATGTCATTGTATGCATCCTTTTTTGATGTGGACTTTGGGTTGCTCAGGTGGGCTTGATGCAGACGGCGTTTCTCATCCAGAAGCTGCTTGATTTCATCACAGTTTTCATCAAACCAGTCTTTGTGCTTTCTGGTCATGGGTCCCAGGGTCTCTGAAGCTGTACTATAGATCAGCTCACGCAGGGTCCTCCAGTCAGACTCCACATTCTGGTTGTCCAGAGAGGCGGATTCCAGACGATCTTCCAGCAGCTCCACAAAGGACTGTTTGATGGTGATGCTTTTCAGCTTAGCGATGTTGAGCCGTTTTGGAGCCTTCTGGCCTTGGGGGCGTCTCTTGGGCTGGATTCGAATATTCAGCTTCGAGACTACAAGGCGATGGTCTGTCCAACACTCGGCGCCGCACATGGTCTTTGTTACACGTACATCTTGCCTATCCCTTTTCCTGACGATGACATAATCGATGAGATGCAAATGCTTTGAGCGAGGGTGCATCCATGACGTCCTGTTACGGGTAGGGAGGCAGAAAACTGTGTTGGTTATCAGCAGTTCATGCTCTGCACAGGTCTGAAGCAAAAGCAATCCATTTGGGTTGCAGTGGCCCACACCGTGCTTTCCAATCTCTCCATCCCAGGAGATGTAGTCAGAGCCAACTCTAGCATTGAAGTCCCCAAGAATGATGAGCTTGTCTGCTTTAGGGATGGCAGCAATGACAGAGTGAAGGTCCTCGTAGAACTTCGCCTTCACTTCATCCAGGTTGGTCATGGTTGGGGCGTAGGCACTGACAATGGTGAGGTGCTTCTGGCCAGATGCCAGTGGGAGTTTCATGGTCATAAGCCTATCGTTGACTCCCTTTGGGATTCCAGCTAGCTTGCTGACAAGTGCTGTTTTTACTGCAAAACCAATGCCAGCCTCACGTCGCTCTTCGCTTCCTCGTCCACTCCTGAAGAAGGTGTAACCAGATCCCCGTTCACAGAGCTCGCCTTCGCCTGCAAGCCGAGTCTCACTCAAGGCTGCGATGTCGATGTTGTATCTGGCGAGTTCGGATGCAACTAGTGCTGTTCTCCTTTGGGGTCTGTCCGCGTTACCTCTGTCCAGGAGAGTCCTTATGTTCCAAGCACCAATGGTGAGAGGAACGATCCTTGTTTTTTTCTTTTCTTTCTCTTTGTTTCGACCGCTGATGTAGGGTCCCCGCCAGCCGCGGTATGCTGGCCAGGGTGATATGGAGCAGGCAATTTTTAGGGCAACTTTTCTAGCCCCTTCCTCATGCCAGGGAGGTGAGCAGTGCATTCCTAAGAGGGCTGCTCAGACGCTCAGACGGCTGCCGAGCTCCATCGCTGCTCTTGTCGACGAAGAACGACCCTATGGCCTGAGCCGCCTGCGTGCAGGTCTGCGGCTGCGACTGCCAGTGTACCCACACCTGTCGTTTCGTCGCTCGCCTGTCGCCACAGGACTTGGGGGTGATGAAATGATGAAGGATGAAAGGTCATTTTGGATGACTGATGACTTGCGCGACGAGTTTGTTTAAAGTGAAGAGGAGTTGCGCAAAGTCGACCTCACTCTCTCGTCCGGGTCCACCAATTTCCAGTGGCAAGACTAAGTCGAGACGACTGGAGGATGAGCACGGATGCAGTGGATGACCAAGATATCCTTTCGGTGTCTCATCTTGCTCTCTGCACTCCACAGTGCGTTGCTGTAACCGCCTTCCTCTCCGTTGAACTGATAGGTTTCTTCCGCAGATTCTGCCGGATCCAGACTTCGCATACATGGGTAGACACACCCCGGGGGCCAACTGCGTGTGGCATGCACACAGCACAGTGGAGCTAGATGGCCGTCGGTGGCTCTCCTGAGCCGACGCCCTTTTATGGATCTCCATAAGGGTGTCTAGCCACCCGCCTCACCAGTCCCAGAAGGGAGCGGTGGAAGTGCCGGTTTAGTTGTCGGCAACCCGACCCTGAACAGGTTGTACTGGATTACAGGTTACCAGTAGCAGATCTAATGACCTGACCTGACACAAATAAGCTATAATTGGATATCATTATTGTGACGTTTCACTGCTATGATGGAGATCACCAATAAGCTATAATTGGATGTCATTATTGTGACGTTTCACTGCTATGATGGAGATCACCAATAAGCTATAATTGGATGTCATTATTGTGATGTTTCACTGCTATGATGGAGATCACCAATAAGCTGTGATATATTTGGTGTCTCTGAATCACTTGCTGTAGAGGATGATAGTTGACTGCCAATGCCGAGATATCTGGGGAGTTCTCAGGTGGTGAAACTGCAGTCATATCAGGCATACACTTGGCTCTCTCTCAGAGAGAATTCACATGGCCCCAAACTGCAGTCATAAGAATAAGAATAACTTTATTATCTCCAACTGGAGAAATTTGGTCAGGTGCATTATCACAACATAGACAAATAAACAACATGGGGACCATAACTGTAAAAGTCAACAACAGCTTTTACGAATATTACGAAGACACAAATGTAAAAAAATATCACATACACCGTTTCATACATACATCCACACACTGCAGGTAATAACTAGTATTCTTAATGTAAAAGCAGAAAGAATTAAGAAACATTATTTTGAATATAATTATAAGCATAGCCTACTATATTATATTGCACATTGATTATAATAGACAGATAAGAATAAAAATGAATTGCGGAAAACCACAACCAGATAATCAGCACGCACCCGCACCGACCCAGACACGCGGATCACTTGATTAGACAGGAGTAATAAACATATGTTCTCAAATTAAAGCATTTCACATATTCGCTTTTAAAACATTGCAATTAATTATTACATCGTAATTATTAACAGAAATATATTTAGAATATGGACGTTAGCATAAGACGTATTCCATTGTACATTCATCCTGCATATTGCACATTATTCATCCTACATTTAATTCACACACACACACACACACACACACACACACACACACACACACAACTAGAACAAGGTACAACCTATCATGCGTGCGTGCGCGCCCACACACACACACACACACACACACACACACACACAGTTCTCAAGAATTTAAAAGGTGGATTGAATGTGGAATAAAAGTCTTCAGAGCTCTGGGTTTCAGCTTAAAAGTTCTGCAGCGTCGTCCTGATGGCAATGGCTCATAATACTTTGCTAAACTATGGGTGTCGTCCGGTGCTCTCTGCCTGCTTTTTTTTTAACCACTCAACTTTCATACAGCTCTTGCATACTAGCTTGTTTCACTCCCACAATTTTACTGCATACACTCATGACATCGTTCAAAACGTGCTTACTCCTCACTCCCAAACTTCCATACCAGCACATAAATGAAACTGAGCATGGACTCGATACAACATCGATAATAACTTTGAAGAATATTTGAATTTATACCACCATTTCTAAGCTTCTGTAAACAAAAAATTATAGATTGGCATTTCTTATGAATGGAATCAACATTTCTGTTAAAAGTCAGCTTATTGTCAAAGATGGTCCCTAAATATCTATATTCATTGACTCTCTCCACTGTTTGACCATCAATAACAAGGTTAGCTACAGGCAAGGGGTCTTTCCGAAAATCTATTAACATTTCTTTTGTTTTCAATACGTTGAGATCCAGATGGTTTTCCTCACACCAAGAACAGAACTTTTTAATTTCACTGAAATAAATAGCATCAGAGTTTGACAGATCTTCAATAGCTGAATCATCAGAATATTTTTTGACAGGAGTTTCCTCCATGCCTCTGCAGTCATTTGTGTACAGTGTAAACAGAACAGGGGACAGCAGTGTACCTTGGGGTGCACCAGTAGAAGTAGAGTTTAGAGAAGAGTGGGCAGAATGAAAGCGGACGGACTGAGTTCTCTTGAGAAGAAAACTTACTATCCAAAGAGTAAGCTTCGGATCAACATCCATGCCTAGCAGTTTGAGGGCAAGGAGATGAGGTTGTATTGTGTTAAAAGCAGAGGGGAAGTCAACAAAAAGGATACGAACAAAAGCATTATGAAGGAGAGTTAGGATAGCATCGTCAGTACTTCTGTGTGCTTCATAAGCAAACTGAAGAGAGTCAAGCTGCTGTTCAGTGAAAGAAAGAAGATGGCGGAGAACAATTTTATCAAAGCATTTCATCACTGTTGAAGTCAGGGCAACAGGACGGTAATCATTTAGTGCGGCTGGGTTCTTTTTCTTGGGGATAGGACAGATAGTAGATTTTTTCCAGATGCTAGGGACAGAGCAGTCCTTCAGAGACCAAATGAAAATTTTACAGAACACGTCACACAACTGGGAAGCACATGTTTTCAGTAATCTTCCGCAGATATTGTCAGGGGCAGGCAGGCATATACTTGGCTCTCTCCATCAGAGAGAAATCAAATGGCCCCAAACTGCAGTCATATCAGGCGTATACTTGGCTCTCTCCATCAGAGAGAAATCACATGGCCCCAGACTGCAGTTATATCAGGCATATACTTGGCTCTCCCTCAGAGAGAATTCACATGGCCCCAAACTGCAGTCATATCAGGCATACACTTGGCTCTCTCCATCAGAGAGAAATCACATGGCCCCAAACTGCAGTTATATCAGGCATACACTTGGCTCTCTCCATCAGAGAGAAATCACATGGCCCCAGACTGCAGTTATATCAGGCATATACTTGGCTCTCCCTCAGAGAGAATTCACATGGCCCCAAACTGCAGTCATATCAGGCATACACTTGGCTCTCTCCATCAGAGAGAAATCAAATGGCCCCGAACTGCAGTCATACCAGGCTCTCTCCATCAGAGAGAAATCACATGGCCCCAAACTGCAGTTATATCAGGCATATACTTGGCTCTCCCTCAGAGAGAATTCACATGGCCCCAAACTGCAGTCATATCAGGCATACACTTGGCTCTCTCCATCAGAGAGAAATCACATGGCCCCAAACTGCAGTTATATCAGGCATACACTTGGCTCTCTCCATCAGAGAGAAATCACATGGCCCCAAACTGCAGTTATATCAGGCATACACTTGGCTCTCTCCATCAGAGAGAAATCACATGGCCCCAAACTGCAGTTATATCAGGCATATACTTGGCTCTCTCCATCAGAGAGAAATCACATGGCCCCAAACTGCAGTTATATCAGGCATACACTTGGCTCTCTCCATCAGAGAGAAATCACATGGCCCCAAACTGCAGTTATATCAGGCATATACTTGGCTCTCCCTCAGAGAGAATTCACATGGCCCCAAACTGCAGTCATATCAGGCATACACTTGGCTCTCTCCATCAGAGAGAAATCACATGTCCCCAAACTGCAGTTATATCAGGCATACACTTGGCTCTCTCCATCAGAGAGAAATCACATGGCCCCAAACTGCAGTTATATCAGGCATATACTTGGCTCTCCCTCAGAGAGAATTCACATGGCCCCAAACTGCAGTCATATCAGGCATACACTTGGCTCTCTCCCTCTCTCTCTCTCAGAGATCACTTGGCTGTCTCTCAGAGAGAATTCACATGGCCCCAAACAGCAGTCATATCAGTCATATACCTGGCTCTCCCTCTCTCTCTCAGAGACAATTCAAATTGCCCCCAATTGCAGTCTTTCAAGGGTCTCTATATTTCATTTCCTGTTTTAATCTTTGAAACATTATCTTGAAATAATGGAAGCATTGTCTAGTTCTTAACTGCACTTGTTTATCTCAACTGCTGTGCCGCACTAACATGAACATATATAGTTATACACACATTGACAGCAGTGTTGTTGATTGTGTTTTTTGGCTGTGTCTGTCTGTGGACCAGATAATTATGGACAATGGACCTGCTCGCAAGCTGCACACATCTTACCGACTACAGGAGGTGGGGGAGGTGTATGGAGATCCTTTTGAGATATCCACCATTCGCCGTGAGGTCAGTTGAGTATTGTATTGTATCATATTGTATTTAAGGTATTGTATTGTGTCGCATCATATTGTATCATATCATTGCATTGTATTGTGTTGCATTGTATTGTATCATATCATTGTATTGTATTGTGTTGCATTGAATTGTATCATATCATTGCATTGTGTTGTGTTGCATTGAATTGTATCATATTGCATTGTATTGTGTTGCATTGAATTGTATCATATCATTGTATTGTGTTGCATTGAATTGTATCATATCATTGTACTGTATTGTGTTGCATTGAATTGTATCATATCATTGTATTGTATTGTGTTGCATTGAATTGTATCATATCATTGTATTGTATTGTGTTGCATTGAATTGTATCATATCATTGTATTGTATTGTGTTGCATTGAATTGTATCATATCATTGTATTGTATTGTGTTGCATTGAATTGTATCATATCATTGTATTGTATTGTGTTGCATTGAATTGTGTCATATCATTGTATTGTGTTGCATTGAATTGTATCTTATCATTGTATTGTATTGTGTTGCATTGAATTGTATTGACTTGTATCGAAGGAGGAAGATGGCAGAATGGATAAGACGTTCATCTACCAGTACACAAAGTCCCTGAGGGTCTGGGTTCGAATCCCACTCTCGCCCTTTCTCCCAAGTTCGTCTGGAATATCAAAGTGAGCATCTTGTCATTCAGATGAGATGATTCCTGTATGCAGCTTGCATTCGTTGCACTGAAAAAGAATCCATGGCAACGAGTGTGTTGTCCTCTGGCAAAATTCTGTGGAAGAAATCCACTTTGATAGGTTCACAAATATATATGCATGCGTTAAGGCTTTTCAGTCATTTTCAGATGGAAAGTGAAAGTACAAGTCATATGATTCAGTAGATGGATAGACCTGTATACATGTAAGTAATGAAGTGTTTTGGGCCTGGATTATGACTCCAGAAGTTATTTGCAGTAGGATTATGACTTCAGAAGTGTTTTTGGGCAGGACAATCACTTAGAGGGTTTTTTTGGGGGGGGTGGGAGATGGGGGCAGGATTATGACTTCAGAAGTGTTTTGGGGCAGGATTATGACTTCAGAAGTGTTTTCAGACTTCAGAAGTGTTTTTGGGCAGAATTATAACTAAAGAAGTGTTTGAGCAGGACTATCACTTGTGTTTTTTGGGCAGGATTAGAACTTCAGAAGTGTTTTTTTGGCGTAGCACTTATTGTTTTTGGGCAGGATTATTACTGCAGAAGTGTTTTTGGGCAGGACTATCACTTAATGTTTCTTGGACAGGATTATGATTTCAGAAATGTTTTTTGGCAGGACTATCACTTTATTGTTATGGGGGCAGGATTATGATTTCAGAAGTGTTTTTTGGCAGGACTATCACTTTCCAGAAATGTTTTCAGTTTTGGAACATGTTAATGACTTCAGGTGTGTTGTGGGGTTGTAAGGGGGCAGAATCATGACTCCAGAAATGTTTTCAGTTTTGGAACATGTTAATGACTTCAGGTGTGTTGTGGGGTTGTAAGGGGGCAGAATCATGACTCCAGAAATGTTTTCAGTTTTGGAACATGTTAATGACTTCAGGTGTGTTGTGGGGTTGTAAGGGGGCAAAATCATGACTCCAGAAATGTTTTCAGTTTTGGAACATGTTAATGACTTCAGGTGTGTTGTGGGGTTGTAAGGGGGCAGAATCATGACTCCAGAAATGTTTTCAGTTTTGGAACATGTTAATGACAACTGATTTTTGTGGGGTTGGAGGGGGTCAGGATTATGACATCAGAAGAGTTTTGGGGCAGTATTACAATTTCAGGAGTGTTTAAGGCCAGGTTTATGACACCAGAACTGTTTTTGGGGCATGATTGATGCCTCAGAAGTGTTTTTTGGGCAGAATTATGACTTCAGAAGTGTTTTGGGATAGTATTATAACACCAGAAGTGTTTTGGGGCAGGATTATGACTTCAGAAGTGTTTAGGGGCAGCATTATGACATCAGAAATGTATTGGGGTCAGGATTATGACTTCAGAAGTGTTGGGGGGCAGGATTATGACTTCAGAAGTGTTTTTTGGGCAGGATTATGAATTCAGAACTTTTTGGGCAGTATTATGACTTCAGAAGTGTTTTGGAGCAGGATTATGACGTCAGAAGTGTTTTTTGGCAGTATTATGAATTCAGAAGTGTTTTGGGGCAGGATTATAACATCAGAAGTGTTTAGTAGCAGGAGTATGACTTCAGAAGTGTTTTGGAGCAGGATTATGACTTCAGAAGCATTTTGGGACAGGAGTATGACATCAGAAGTGTTTTGGGGCATGGTTATGACTTCAGAAGTGTTTTGGGTGTAGTCCAGAAGGCAGTCCAGCAAGGCCAGCAGGGGCAGTGGACAACATGGGAAAATGCACTCCAAAGGAGCCTCAGCTGGAGCGACATGTGGAACATGGCCCCTCTGAGGATCAGCTTCATCCTAAGATCTGTGTACAACCTTCCCTCACATACAAACTTGGTGAAATGTGGGAAGGCAGACAAACAGTGGAACATGTCCTCAGCTCATGCAAAGCGGCGTTGAACCAAGGACAGTACACATGAAGGCACAACCAAGTGCTAAAAGAAACTGCACATGTGAGCACTGTCCAAGGAGCACCAACCCCACCAGAAGTTCCAGTAGAGTTCTGCTTGGCAAAAAACAATAAAGTCTGGCCAGGAACAGCATCCAAAGTTTCCAAGCATGGAAACGTGGGCTGCTTGATGGTGCCGAAGATAGCGAATACACAGTTGACCTGCCATAGGGGAAGAAACACCCAGAAATCATCAGCAAGAGCGGCATGAGACCTGACATAGTACTCCACTCCAAGGCAACAAAACAAGCGATTCTGATTGAGCTCACCATGCCATACGAAAGCAGAACGGAGGAAGCCCACATCTACAAGACAGAGAAGTATGCTAGTCTAGCCAGCAGCCTGAGAGAATCTGGCTTCCAAGCCAGAGTCCTCGCCATAGAGATTGGTGCAAGAGGGTTTGTGAGCGCATCTGCCTACAGCCTCATGAAACAGCTGTCGATTCCTGGCAGAGAGAAAACATGGGCAATGGCATCCAGAAGGCAATGGCAGAAGCAGCAGAAAAGAGTTCCAGTTGGATTTGGTTGAGGAGGAATGAAAGTAAACTGACAACTCAGTGGTTAAAACGTCTGCCAGAAAAGGTGACTCAGTCCTAAAGTGGCGACCATCCTGGAGGCACGGGTTCGAACCTGCTGAGGACCAGGAATAAAAAAGAAAAACAGGTGGCAATACAAGGGCACCCAGGAGTCATGACCTGGGTGCAGCCTGGCCCCCTTAGAGTGTAAAGAGTTAAGGGCTGAAACACTTGACTGAGGGGGGCTTCTTCTCTGAAGACCTTGTACTGTCCAGCTCTCCCTAGAGTTTCTTATCACTCATCAGAAGTGTTTTGGGGAATGATTATGACTTCTGAAGTGTTTAGGGGCAGGATCATGACTTCAGAAGTGTTGTGGGGCAGGATTATGACTACAGAAGTGTTTAGGGGCAGGATCATGACTTCGGAAGCATTTTGGGGCAGGAGTATGACATCAGAAGTGTTTGGAGGCAGGATTATGCCTTCAGGTGTTTTGGGGAAGGAGTATGACAGTAGTGTTTTTGGCAGTATTATGACTTAAGATATTTTTAGGGGCAGGATTACATCAAAAGTGTTTTGGAGCAGGAGTATAACATCAGAAGTGTTTTGGGGCAGGAGTATGACATCAGAAGTGTTTGGGGGCAGGAGTATGACATCAGAAGTGTTTTGGGGCAGGAGTATGACATCAGAAGTGTTTTGGGGCAGGAGTATGACATCAGAAGTGTTATGGGGCAGGAGTATGACATCAGAAGTGTTTTGGGGCAGGAGTATGACATCAGAAGTGTTATGGGGCAGGGTTATGCCATCAGAAGTGTTTTGGGGCAGGAGTATGCCTTCAGAAGTGTTTTGGGGCAGGAGTATGGCTTCAGAAGTGTTTTGGGGGCAGGAGTATGACATCAGCAGTGTTTTGGGGCAGGAGTATGACATCAGAAGTGTTATGGGGCAGGAGTATGACATCAGAAGTGTTATGGGGTATGACATCAGAAGTGTTATGGGGCAGGAGTATGACATCAGAAGTGTTATGGGGCAGGAGTATGACATCAGAAGTGTTATGGGGCAGGAGTATGCCTTCAGAAGTGTTTTGGGGCAGGAGTATGACATCAGAAGTGTTATGGGGCAGGAGTATGACTTCAGAAGTGTTATGGGGCAGGAGTATGACATCAGAAGTGTTTTGGGGCAGGAGTAGGGGCAGGGGTATGACATCAGAAGTGTTACGGGGCAGGAGTATGACATCAGAAGTGTTATTGGGCAGGAGTATGACATCAGAAGTGTTTTGGGGCAGGAGTATGACATCAGAAGTGTTTTGGGGCAGGAGTATGACATCAGAAGTGTTTGGGGGCAGGAGTATGACATCAGAAGTGTTATGGGGCAGGAGTATGACATCAGAAGTGTTTGGGGGCAGGAGTATGACATCAGAAGTGTTATGGGGCAGGGTTATGCCTTCAGAAGTGTTTGGGGGCAGGAGTATGACATCAGAAATGTTATGGGGCAGGGTTATGCCTTCAGAAGTGTTTTGGGGCAGGAGTATGACAGTAGTGTTTTGGGCAGTGTTATGACTTCGGACATGTTTAAGGGCAGGATTATGACATAGAAGTGTTTTTGGCAGTGTTATGACTTCAGACATGTTTAGAGGCAGGATTATGACATCAGAAGTGGTTTGTGAGAGGATTATGACTTCAGAAGTGTTGTGTTTAGGGGCAGGATCATGACTTAAGCGTTTTGGGGCAGGATTATGATATAAGTATTTTGGTGCAGGATTATGACTTCAGACATGTTTAGGGGCAGGATCATGACATCAGAAGTGTTTTGGGGCAGGAGTATGACATCAGAAGTGTTTTGGGGCAGGATTATGCCTTCAAAAGTGTTTTGGATCAGAAGTGTTTTGGGGCAGGATTATGACTTCAGAAGTGTTTTGGAGCAGGATTAGGAACCTCAGACTTACCTTTCTCAGCATCCACATGCAATTTAGGGTACATGCTTTCAGATGACATGACACTTGACATACACATCAACCATATTTGTAGGTCAGCATATGCAGCACTCTGACAAATCAGTTCCATTCGCTATATTTAACCGTGGTGTGTCCATCGAGATCGATGATGACCATCGTTGTCATCCAGCTGGGGGATGGGGGGAGGGTGGTGGTGGGGTGGAGGGGAGGATGCTCATGAATCTATCTGTGAATGCGCAGATGGCTGAATAGTCCAATCTGCGCACGAAATGTTCGCTGACAGTTGGGGCAGACAAAGACAGGCATATCATTGTCAGGGAGCTTGTTTGCCCGTGACTTTCTGGCCTGCCTCTTCTCAACAGCTGCAGCAGTCCTGTTGGCCTCGCACAACTTGGCGCCTTTGTGCACAGCAGCGCGCCATTTGTCACGGTCCACTGCAGATTCCTCCCAGGAGTCAGGGTTGATATTAAACGCTTTAAGAGAGACTTTCAGAGTATCTCTGAAGCGCTTCTTCTGACCTCCGTGTGATCTCTTCCCTTGTTGCAGCTCGCCATAGAAGAGCCTTTTGGGCAGCTGATGGTCTGGCATGCGCGCCACGTGTCCAGCCCAGCGAAGCTGGGACTGCATCAGGATGGTGAAGATGCTGGGAAGGCTGGCTTTTGCGAGCACCTCTGTGTCTGGGGTCCTGTCTTGCCACTTGATGTTCAGTAGCTTCCTGAGGCATGTTGTGTGGAAGTGGTTCAGCTTCTTGGCATGTCGTTGGTACACTGTCCAAGTTTCGCAGGCGTACAGTAGTGTGGGGAGAACTACTGCTCTGTAGACCTTTAGCTTGGTCTCAAGACTAATGCCTCTTCTGTTCCAGACATTTGCACTGAGTCTGCCAAAAGTTGCGCTTGCTCTTGCAATCCTGACGTTCACTTCATCGTCGATGGTCACATTTCGTGACAGTGTGCTGCCAAGGTATGTGAACTGCTCCACCGCACTGAGTCTCTGACCGTTGACTGTGATGTTGGGCTCAACGTAGGGTTTCCCTGGGGCTGGCTGATGGAGAACTTCAGTTTTCCTCGTGCTGATGGTAAGGCCGAAGTTCCTGCTGGCAGTGGCAAACTTGTCGACGCTGAGTTGCATGTCAGCTTCAGATCCAGCGTTGAGGGCACAATCATCAGCAAACAAAAAGTCTCTGATGATGTCTGTCATGACCTTCGTTTTTGCTTGAAGCCTTCTGAGGTTAAACAACTTGCCATCTGTTCGGTACTTTAGGCCGATTCCAACATCGCCATCTCTGAAGGCATCAGTAAGCATTGCAGAGAACATGAGGCTGAACAGCGTCGGAGCCAGGACGCAGCCTTGCTTGACACCATTTGTGACAGCAAAAGGAGCAGATGTTTTGCCATTGTCCTGGACTCGAGCCTGCATGCCTTCATGGAATTGGCTGACCAAGGAAATAAATTTCCGAGGGCATCCGTACTTGGCCATGATCTTCCACAGTCCCTCTCTACTCACGGTGTCGAAGGCCTTGGTGAGGTCAATATAGGTGGAGAACAGATCAGCATTTTGCTCCTGACATTTCTCTTGCAGCTGCCTTGCAGCAAACACCATGTCGGTGGCTCCGCGCTCTTTCCGGAATCCACATTGGCTCTCAGGCAAATGACCTTGGTCAAGGTGTGCTGTGAGACGGTTTAGTAGGATCCTGGCAAGTATCTTGCCTGCGATGGAGAGCAAGGAAATGCCCCGATGGTTATTACAGGCTTGCCAGTTCCCCTTTCACTTGTATAAGTGAATGATAGATGCATCTTTGAAATCCTGGGGGATCGTCTCTTCTTTCGACATGAGTGAGTACAGCTGATGGAGCTTCTCAGTCAGCACAGTGTCTCCATCCTTGTAGACCTCTGCTGGTATGGAGTCTGAGCCAGGTGCTTTGCCACTGGATAGCAGACGGATTGCTTTCTGGGTCTCAAGAAGTGTTGGCGGATCGTCCAGTGCTTTGTTGATGGGGACTTGTGGGAGACGGTCTATGGCTTCATCATTTATTGAGGAAGGGCGATTTAAGACACTGTTGAAGTGCTCAGCCCAGCGTTCGAGAATTTTCTCCTTCTCGGTGATCAAGGTATTCCCATCTGCACTGAGGAGGGGGGATGATCCTGAGGATGTGGGGCCATAGACTTCTTTTAAGGCATCATAGAACCTCTTCATATCGTGCCTGTCAGCATATCCCTGGATCTCATCAGCTTTGTCACTCAGCCACTTATCCTGCATCTGGCGTAACTTTTGCTGAACAGTCCTGCGGATGGCATCGTACGCATCCTTTTTTGATGTGGACTTTGGGTTGCTCAGGTGGGCTTGATGCAGACGGCGTTTCTCATCCAGAAGCTGCTTGATTTCATCACAGTTTTCATCAAACCAGTCTTTGTGCTTTCTGGTCATGGGTCCCAGGGTCTCTGAAGCTGTACTATAGATCAGCTCACGCAGGGTCCTCCAGTCAGACTCCACATTCTGGTTGTCCAGAGAGGCGGATTCCAGACGATCTTCCAGCAGCTCCACAAAGGACTGTTTGATGGTGATGTTATTCAGCTTAGTGATGTTGAGCCGTTTTGGAGCCTTCTGGCCTTGGGGGCGTCTCTTGGGCTGGATTCGAATATTCAGCTTCGAGACTACAAGGCGATGGTCTGTCCAACACTCGGCGCCGCACATGGTCTTTGTTACATGTACATCTTGCCTATCCCTTTTCCTGACGATGATGTAATCGATGAGATGCCAATGCTTTGAGCGTGGGTGCATCCATGACGTCCTGTTACGGGTAGGGAGGCAGAAAACTGTGTTGGTTATCAGCAGTTTGTGCTCTGCACAAGTCTGAAGCAAAAGCAATCCATTTGGGTTGCAGTGGCCCACACCGTGCTTTCCAATCACTCCATCCCAGGAGATGTAGTCAGAGCCAACTCTAGCATTGAAGTCCCCAAGAATGATGAGCTTGTCTGCTTTAGGGATAGCAGTAATGACAGAGTGAAGGTCCTCGTAGAACTTCGCCTTCACTTCATCCAGGTTGGTCATGGTTGGGGCGTAGGCACTGACAATGGTGAGGTGCTTCTGGCCAGATGCCAGTGGGAGTTTCATGGTCATAAGCCTATCGTTGACTCCCTTTGGGATTCCAGCTAGCTTGCTGACAAGTGCTGTTTTTACTGCAAAACCAATGCCAGCCTCACGTCGCTCTTCACTTCCTCGTCCACTCCAGAAGAAGGTGTAACCAGATCCCCGTTCACAGAGCTCGCCTTCGCCTGCAAGCCGAGTCTCACTCAAGGCTGCGATGTCAATGTTGTATCTGGCGAGTTGGGATGCAACTAGTGCCGTTCTCCTTTGGGGTCTGTCCGCGTTATCTCTGTCCAGGAGAGTCCTTATGTTCCAAGCACCAATGGTGAGAGGAACGATCCTTGTTTTTTTCTTTTCTTTCTTTTTGTTTCGACCGCTGATGTAGGGTCCCCGCCAGCCGCGGTATGCTGGCCAGGGTGATATGGAGCAGGCAATTTTTAGGGCACCTTTTCTAGCCCCTTCCTCATGCCAGGGAGGTGAGCAGTGCATTCCTAAAGAGGGCTGCTCAGACGGCTGCCGAGCTCCATCGCTGCTCTTGTTGACGAAGAACGACCCTATGGCCTGAGCCGCCTGCATGCAGGTCTGCGGCTGCGACTGCCAGTGTACCCACACCTGTCGTTTCGTCGCTCGCCTGTCGCCACAGGACTTGGGGGTGATGAAATGATGAAGGATGAAAGGTCATTTTGGATGACTGATGACTTGCGCGATGAGTTTGTTTAAAGTGAAGAGGAGTTGCACAACGTCGACCTCACTCTCTCGTCCGGGTCCACCAATTTCCAGTGGCAAGACTAAGTCGAGCCGACTGGAGGATGAGCACGGATGCAGTGGATGACCAAGATATCCTTTCGGTGTCTCATCTTGCTCTCTGCACTCCACAGTGTGTTGCTGTAACCGCCTTCCTCTCCGTTGAACCGATAGGTTTCTTCCGCAGATTCTGCCGGATCCAGACTTCGCATGCATGGGTAGACACACCCCGGGGGCCAACTGCGTGTGGCATGCACACAGCACAGTGGAGCCAGATGGCCGTCGGTGGCTCTCCTGAGCCGACGCCCTTTTATGGATCTCCATAAGGGTGTCTAGCCACCCGGAAGGGAGCAGTGGGAGTGCCGGTTTAGTCGCCGGCAACCCGACCCTGAACAGGTTGTACTGGATTACAGGTTACCAGTAGCAGATCTAATGACCTGACCTGACAGAAACCACAAAGACATTGGTTTGTTCTTTTGTCCTATCCAGATTAGATTATGGAAATGCTCTTCTTGCCGGCTGCCCCAAACACTATGTTGACAAACTTCAGAAAGTTCAGAACTCTGCAGCACGACTCACATTCAAGGCTAGGAAACATCAACACATCACTCCCCTACTCGCTTCCCTTCACTGGCTCCCCATTCAAGCACGAATACAATACAAACTTTCAGTCCTTTGTCACAATTTCTTCACTGATTCGTGTCCTGTCTATCTTTCAGATCTACTTTCTGTCTATTCACCATCCAGACAACTCCATTCTTCAAATGACATGCACACACTGCCTGTTCCAAGAATTTGCACAAAAACTTATGGTGAACGTTCCTTTTCTTTTGTTGCACCAAAACAATGGAATTCACAGCCCTCACATGTTGTTTTTTCTTCCTTTTGGCCATACTTTCTCAGTATTGTTGACTGTGCAATGACATGTTTGTTGTTTTTTCTTCCTTTTGGCCATACTTTCTCGGTATTGTTGACTGTGCAATGACATGTTGTTTTTTCTTCCTTTTGGCCATACTTTCTCAGTATTGATGACTGTGCAATGACATGTTTTTTCTTCCTTTGGCCATACTTTCTCAGTATTGTTGACTGTGCAATGACATGTTTTTTCTTCCTTTGGCCATACTTTCTCGGTATTGTTGACTGTGCAATGACATGTTTGTTGTTTTTTCTTCCTTTGGCCATACTTTCTCAGTATTGTTGACTGTGCAATGACATGTTTTTTCTTCCTTTGGCCATACTTTCTCAGTATTGTTGACTGTGCAATGACATGTTTTTTCTTCCTTTGGCCATACTTTCTCAGTATTGTTGACTGTGCAATGACATGTTTTTTCTTCCTTTGGCCATACTTTCTCAGTATTGACATGTTTGTTGTTTTTTCTTGTTGTGTTGTCTGTCTGGTGTTTTTTGTTTTTTGTTGTTTTTTTTGCTTGTTGCTGTGTTTTTGGTAGGTGTTTTTTGTTTGTTAATATATCTATATATATATCTATATATATATATATATATATATATATATATATATATATATATATATATAATCTTCTTTATGTGTTATGAAATAGAAATTCCTTTGCAAATCAAAAATCAATTGCTGCTGTAGTATCCTGCTGTGATGTAATGTGTTAATGCTATATTTCTTCTACAGTGGTATGTATGAACTGTGCAGAACTCTAGTACTGATGATAATGGTGTTTCTTATTTGAGAAATATAACCTTCAGAGCAAGGGACAAAAAATGACAACAAAAAACAAAAAAGACTTCAGAAGTGTTTGGGGGCAGGATTATTACATCATAAGTGTTTGGGGGCAGTACTATGACTTCAGAAGTGTTTGGGGGCAGGATTATGACATCAGAAGTATTTGGGGGCAGGATTATTACATCAGAAGGGTTTGGGGGCAGTACTATGACTTCAGAAGTGTTTGGGGGCAGGATTATTACATCAGAAGTGTTTTGGGGCAGTACTATGACTTAAGAAGTGTTTTGGGGCAGGATTATTACATCAGAAGTGTTTTGGGGCAGGATTATGACTTCAGAAGTGTTTTGGGGCAGGATTATTACATCATAAGTGTTTTGGGGCAGGATTATTACATCATAAGTGTTTTGGGGCAGGATTATTACATCATAAGTGTTTTGGGGCAGTACTATGACTTCAGAAGTATTTTGGGGCATGATTATTTCATCAGAAGTGTTTTGGGGCAGTACTATGACTTCAGAAGTGTTTTGGGTCAGGATTATGACTTCAGAAGTGTTTTGAGGCAGGATGACTTTAAGTGTTTTGGGGCAGGAGTATGACTAAGTGTTTTGGGGCAGGATTATGACTTCCGAAGTGTTTAGGGGCAGGATTATGACTTCCGAAGTGTTTAGGGGCAGGACTGACTTCAGAAGTGTTTGGGGCAGGATTATGACTTCAGAAGTGTTTGGGGCAGGATTATGACTTCAGAAGTGTTTTGGGGCAGGACTGACTTCAGAAGTGTTTGGGGTAGGACTGACTTCAGAAGTGTTTTGGTGCAGGATTATGACTTCAGAAGTGTTTTTGGGCAGGATTATTACATCATTAGTGTTTTGGGGCAGGATTGACTTCAGAAGTGTTTTGGGGCAGGATTATGACTTCAGAAGTGTTTGGGGCAGAATTATTACATCAGAAGTGTTTTGGGTCAGGATTATTACATCATAAGTGTTTTTGGGCAGGACTGACTTCAGAAGTGTTTTTGGACAGGACTGATTTCAGAAGTGTCTGGGGCAGGATTATGACTTCAGAAGTGTTTTGGGCTCGACTCAGAGGTAGAAAAATACGAAGAAATCGAGGGGGCCGAGTCGAAACGAGTACACAGAATGTAAGCACAATACACATGCAAGCCGCATACAACAAAATAAGGCCAAATGAAAACGCTTAATAGCCAAAAAAAGCGTTAGACGAGACAGAGCGAAAACCTGACAAGATGGCGTGGAGAGCCTTGGCCAAAGGAATGATTCAGCGCTTATAGCTGTTAGAGGCGTTTGATTGGCTAAGAGCGGGCCAGACTAAGAGGGGCGTCTTTTCACTGTTAGCCGCGCGAAATTTGGCCAAACAGAGCAAACCATAGGCCTAGTTTGCATCAGTTTGACATGGTAAGTATATGTAAACACCAAACATGGAGTATAATACAAACTCCTCCTTTTGGGGCAGGAATATCACTTCAGAAGTGTTTGGGGCAGGATTATGACTTCAGAAGTGTTTTGGGGCAGGACTGACTTCAGAAGTGTTTGGGGCAGGATTATGACTTCAGAAGTGTTTTGGGGCAGGGCTGACTTCAGAAGTGTTTTGGGGTAGGATTATTATTTCAGAAGTGTTTTGGGGCAGGACTGACTTCAGAAGTGTTTGGGGCAGGATTATGACTTCAGAAATGTTTTGGGGCAGGATTATGACTTCAGAAGTGTTTGGGGCAGGATTATGACCAGAAGTGTTTTTGGACATGACTGACTTCAGAAGTGTTTTGGGGCAGGATTGACTTCAGAAGTGTTTTGGGGTAGGATTATGACTTCAGAAGTGTTTTGGGGTAGGACTGACTTCAGAAGTGTTTTTGGCAGGATTATGACTTCAGAAGTGTTTTGGGGCAGGATTATGACTTCAGAAGTGTTTAGGGGCAGGATTATGACTTCAGAAGTGTTTTGGGGTAGGATTATGACTTCAGAAGTGTTTAGGGGCAGGACTGACTTCAGAAGTGTTTTGGGGTAGGATTATGACTTCAGAAGTGTTTTGGGGTAGGATTATGACTTCAGAAGTGTTTAGGGGCAGGACTGACTTCAGAAGTGTTTTGGGGCAGGATTATGACTTCAGAAGTGTTTTGGGGTAGGACTGACTTCAGAAGTGTTTGGGGGTAGGATTATGACTTCAGAAGTGTTTTGGGGCAGGATTATGACTTCAGAAGTGTTTTGGGGCAGGATTATGACTTCAGAAGTGTTTTGGGGTAGGACTGACTTCAGAAGTGTTTGGGGTAGGATTATGACATGAGACATGTTTTGTGTCAGGACTGCAAGTTGAGAAGTGTTTTTTGGCAGGACTACGAGTTCCACAAGGGGAAGTCAGAGTACGAAGACATCCTGCAGTGTAACAACCAGCCGTCCACTGCCACCCCCCGCGGACACCAGTCCCCCTCTGCCTTCCTCATCATGACTTCTGGGATGGACCAGGTCACACACACACACTCACACACACACATGCACACGCACGCACGCACGCACGCATGCACGCACACACACACACACACACACACAAGCACATACACACACACCCACACACACACACACACACACACACACACATGCATGTAGGCATGCATGCATGCTTTTTGACTCACTTGTGTAAACAAAGTGAGTCTATGTAATAAGCCCGTGTTCGGTTGTGTGTGTGTCCGCGTGTCTGTGTATCCATGGTAAACTTCAACGTTGTTATATTCTCTGGAAATACTTTTGTCAGCACACACCAAATTTGGCATAAAAATAGGAAAAATTCATTTCTTTCCACACATTGTAATCATAATGACATTTCACTTCTGGGAAGGGCACAAAATAAAATTAAATATTTTCACCAACAAATTACTGTTATTTTTATTTCTTTTATTCAAAAAACTAGCAGTTTGATGCGAAATACTGACATGCTGATTAACAACAGTTGTTTTGATCTCTTTTTGCTGAAATAGGAACTTCTTTGGCATAGTATGGGAGTTACATTGATACACATGTATCTCAAATTCACATTAAGATTGGAGGTCAGTCTTATTGATTGCCTTCTGGGGAAATAATTCCCATAAAACATATCTCACTGATCTCAAGCATTACATTTTAAGATACGACTATGGGCACAGAAAGGCTTTTCTGTTTTAGACTCGGTGTGAAGGTTTTACATCATCTACATTTGCCCAAGCAGTCTTTTTTGGTAAATATGAGTTGTACACAATTGAGTAGAGTGGTGATTCGCCCAAGCAGTCTTTTTTGGTAAATATGAGTTGTACACAATTGAGTAGAGTGGTGATTCGCCCAAGCAGTCTTTTTTTGTAAATATGAGTTGTACACAATTGAGTAGAGTGGTGATTCGCCCAAGCAGTCTTTTTTTGGTAAATATGAGTTGTACACAATTGAGTAGAGTGGTGATTCGCCTAAGCAGTCTTTTTTTGGTAAATATGAGTTGTACACAATTGAGTAGAGTGGTGCTTGTGCCAGTGACTGCTCATGGAACCTTACTGTATGGCTCGTTTGCAGATAAAAGAAATAAAATAGAAATCATGGACATAACACACATAATGATGCTAAGTACTATTGAAGTGTTTACTGCATACGGATATTCTAAAGAGGGAACTAAATTATCTATGAGCACAACACACATTAATGTAAATAGATTTTGGATGTATGGAGGTGGCCATTTTGGATTTCTTCTTAGCTTCGATATTGTTCAGTTCCCTAATTTGTGACAGCATATTAGTGACAAGAGGCGAAGAAGGCTGCTAATTTTATTTGGAAATAAATCTCTACACAGGCCAAAAAACTTGACTGCATGAATGTCTATGAACGCACACGGATGTCTATGAGTTTGCTGTGGAAGTGATTTTTTTTGTTTGTTTGTTTGTAGTTGTTTTTTCACTGGGTTTGAATTTGAGATTCCACAATATTTTACTTTGGGGAGAGGGAAAAGATTGAGATTGGTGTTCACACACACACACACACACACACACACACACACACACACACACACACACACACACACACACACCACACACACCCCCCTGACATTTGCATTGTATGGACTGCATTTCTCTCTCTCTCTCTCTCTCTCTCTCTCTCTCTCTCTCTCTCTCTCTCTATCTGTGTATTCTGTCCGTCTGTCTGTCTGTCTGTCTGTCTCTATATATAGATATGTGTGTGTGTTTGTTGTGGATATGTATGTATATGTACATATGTATATACACAAACATATTATGTATATAAATTATATATATAAATGTATATACATTATATGTGTGTGTATTTACAAAACAAGGTACAAACATAATTGAAAATGATACACAAACACAGATACAGTAGATACATACAAGTGCATATTAATATAAAAACTTGTGCATACTCACACATGCAAGCACTGCACACACACACACACACTCTCTCTCTCTCTCTCTATGTCTCTCTCTCTCTATGTCTCTCTCTCACACACACACACACACACGTTTGAACAGAAGCCACATATTACATGTGGATGGTGCTGATGACTAGATCTTCAGGTAGTATCAGTATCAGTATCAGTAGCTCAAGGAGGCGTCACTGCGTTCGGTCAAATCCATATACGCTACACCACATCTGCCAAGCAGACGCCTGACCATCAGCATAACCCAACGCACTTAGTCAGGCCTTGAGAAGAAAAAAAAGATGGTTGTTGATTGCACAATACACACACACACACACACACACACATACATACATACATACATATACATATATATATATATATATGCAACATTTTAACACAGATAGACACACACACACACACAAATATATATATATATATATATATATATATATATATATGTCTGTCTGTGTTAAAATGTTGCATAATGTATTATATTACACACACACACACACAGAATGATATATGTAATTATCAGTGTGAGTCTGTTGAATTAAGTGCTTATCACAAGTGAGTCTTGAAGGCTTTGCCTCTCTTGTTTGTAATTACAGTGCACAGTAATGGAAGTTTACATTAAAGATTGAGCTTTGTTGTCATTCACAGGGTTCACACATGTTTTAAACATTGTTTTATTTTTTAAACTCCTGTACAAAATAGACTGGATAATACCACTGATGATAATCTTCCAGCATGCAGTGATCTGGATAATACCACTGTTGATGATAGTCTTCCAGCATGCAGTGATCTGGATAATACCACTGTTGATAATCTTCCAGCATGCAGTGATCTGGATAATACCACTGTTGATAATCTCTTCCAACATGCAGTGATCGGATAATACCACTGTTGATAATCTCTTCCAACATGCAGTGATCTGGATAATACCACTGTTGATAATCTTCCAGCATGTTGTGATCTGGATAATACTACTGTTGATAATCTCTTCCAACATGCAGTGATCTGGATAATACCACTGTTCATAATCTTCCAGCATGTTGTGATCTGGATAATACTACTGTTGATAATCTTCCAGCTTGCAGTGTTCTGGATAATACCACTGTTGATAATCTTCCAGCATGCAGTGATCTGGATAATACCACTGTTGATAATCTTCCAGCATGGAGTGGACTGGATAATACTAATACCACTGTTGATAATGTGTTCCAGCATTGAGTGGACTGGATAATAGTAACACCACTGTTGATAATGTGTTCCAGCATGGAGTGGACTGGATAATAGTAACACCACTTTGATAATGTGTTCCAGCATGGAGTGGACTGGATAATAGTAATACCACTGTTGATAATGTGTTCCAGCATGCAATGGACTGGATAATAGTAATACCACTGTTGATAATGTGTTCCAGCATGGAGTGGACTGGATAATAGTAACACCACTGTTGATAATGTGTTCCAGCATTGAGTGGACTGGATAATAGTAACACCACTTTGATAATGTGTTCCAGCATTGAGTGGACTGGATAATAGTAATACCACTTTGATAATGTGTTCCAGCATGCAATGGACTGGATAATAGTAATACCACTGTTGATAATGTGTTCCAGCATGGAGTGGACTGGATAATAGTAACACCACTTTGATAATGTGTTCCAGCATGGAGTGGACTGGATAATAGTAACACCACTTTGATAATGTGTTCCAGCATGCAGTGATCTGGATAATAGTAATACCACTGTTGATAATGTGTTCCAGCATGCAATGGACTGGATAATAGTAACACCACTGTTGATAATGTGTTCCAGCATGCAGTGATCTGGATAATAGTAATACCACTGTTGATAATGTGTTCCAGCATGCAGTGATCTGGATAATAGTAACACCACTGTTGATAATGTGTTCCAGCATGGAGTGGACTGGATAATAGTAACACCACTGTTGATAATGTGTTCCAGCATGGAGTGGACTGGATAATAGTAACACCACTGTTGATAATGTGTTCCATCATGGAGTGGACTGGATAATAGTAACACCACTTTGATAATGTGTTCCAGCATGGAATGGACTGGATAATAGTAATACCACTGTTGATAATGTGTTCCAGCATGGAGTGGACTGGATAATAGTAACACCACTGTTGATAATGTGTTCCAGCATTGAGTGGACTGGATAATAGTAACACCACTGTTGATAATGTGTTCCAGCATGCAGTGATCTGGATAATAGTAATACCACTGTTGATAATGTGTTCCAGCATGGAGTGGACTGGATAATAGTAACACCACTTTGATAATGTGTTCCAGCATGGAGTGGACTGGATAATAGTAACACCACTTTGATAATGTGTTCCAGCATTGAGTGGACTGGATAATAGTAACACCACTGTTGATAATGTGTTCCAGCATTGAGTGGACTGGATAATAGTAACACCACTGTTGATAATGTGTTCCAGCATGGAGTGGACTGGATAATAGTAACACCACTTTGATAATGTGTTCCAGCATTGAGTGGACTGGATAATAGTAATACCACTGTTGATAATGTGTTCCAGCATGGAGTGGACTGGATAATAGTAATACCACTGTTGATAATGTGTTCCAGCATGGAGTGGACTGGATAATAGTAATACCACTGTTGATAATGTGTTCCAGCATGGAGTGGACTGGATAATAGTAATACCACTGTTGATAATGTGTTCCAGCATGGAGTGGACTGGATAATAGTAATACCACTGTTGATAATGTGTTCCAGCATGGAGTGGACTCGAACCAGCCATACCCTTACTCCCACCTTGACATAGCAGGGTCCAGTGGTCCTTTTCCAGGAATCCCCACTGCTGCCCCAGTGGTTGCCATGGCAGCATGCTATGTCCTGCCCAGACTGAAGTGAAGAGGAGTTCAGGAATTACTGACAGTGCTGCAGACTTACATGGAAGGCATTGTCTGTATTGCTGCAGACTTACATGGAAGGCATTGTCTGTATTGCTGCAGACTTTCATGTAAGGCATTGTCTACATTGCTTCAATCTTACATGTAAGGCATTGTCTACATTTTTTCAGATTTACATTAAAGGCATTGTCTATATTGCTTTAGACTTACACGTATAGCATTGCCTACATTCTTTTGGGGTTACACATAATGCATTGTCAACATCACTTGAGGATTACTGACATTGCTTTTGGGTTACACATTAAGAATTTCTGACATTGACATGAGTTACAGACATTGAATGAGGATTACAAGTCGTGAATTATCTGCATGGTCTTTAGGGTTACAAGTTACGAATTATCAACATTGCTTTAAGGTTACAGGTCATGAATTATCAACACTGCATTAGGGTTACAAGTCATGCTTTGTCTACATTGCATGAAGGTTACAAGTCATGCTTTGTCTACATTGCATGAGGGTTACAAGTCATGCTTTGTCAACATTTCTTGAGGGTTACAAGTCATGCTTTGTCTACATTGCATGAGGGTTACAAGTCATGCTTTGTCTACACTGCATGAGGGTTACAAGTCGTGAATTGCTGAGATTGTGATAAGGTTACAAGTCATTAATTATCAGCATTTTCATTAGAGTTACAAGTCATAAGTTATCAGCATTGAATTTGGTTTACAGTCATTAATTGTCTACATTGCATTTGGTTTACAAGTCTTGAATTATCAACATTGCATTAGGAATAGAGGGTGTAAATTATCTACATTGCTGCACTGGGTAACAAGGAAATGAATTGTCTACATTGCTGCACTGGGTAACAAGGAAATGAATTATCTACATTGCTGCACTGGGTAACAAGGAAATGAATTATCTACATTGCTGCACTGGGTAACAAGGAAATGAATTATCTACATTGCTGCACTGGGTAACAAGGAAATGAATTATCTACATTGCTGCACTGGGTAACAAGGAAATGAATTGTCTACATTGCTGCACTGGGTAACAAGGAAATGAATTATCTACATTGCTGCACTGGGTAACAAGGAAATGAATTATCTACATTGCTGCACTGGGTAACAAGGAAATGAAATATCTGCATTGCATTAGGAATACAGGGTGTGAATTATCTACATTGGTGTATTGGGTAACAAGGAAAAGAATTATCTACATTGCTGCACTGGGTAACAAGGAAATGAATATCTACATTGCTGCACTGGGTAACAAGGAAATGAATTATCTACATTGCTGCACTGGGTAACAAGGAAATGAATATCTACATTGCTGCACTGGGTAACAAGGAAATGAATATCTACATTGCTGCACTGGGTAACAAGGAAATGAATTATCTGCATTGCATTAGGAATACAGGGTGTGAATTATCTACATAATGTTCTGCCTACTCTTGTCACATGCTTTGTCACCATGTCTGGTTTGCATTTTTGTTCCTTTCATTTCATGTTTTTTTCCAGGGGGTCTTTTCTAACTTACCAGAATGATTCAGTAATCCCTGCACTTAGGTTGGACACATGGAATCATCTATTACCTGTTCAGCTTTGTAGTGTCTGACCCAAAGAATCATTTGTTATCTATTCAGCATTGAACAGATGTTTTATACATGAAATCATTCATTACCTTATCAGAATTAAACAGATGTTTTATACATGAAATTATTCATTACCTAATCAGAATTGAACAGATGTTTTATACAGGAGATCATTCATTACCTGATCATAATTGATGTTTTATACATGAAATCATTCATTACTTGATCAGAATCGAACAGACATTTTATGCATGAAATCATTCATTGCTTAATCAGAATTGAAAAGGTGTTTTAATCAAGGAATCATTTATTATCCATTTAACACTGTACAAGTGTTTTATTCATGGAATCATTTATTACCCACTCAGCTTTGTGCTCATGTTTGATTACATGAAATCATTTATCATCCACTCAGCATTATGCTCATGTTTGATTACATGAAATCATTTATCATCCACTCAGCATTGTGCTCATGTTTGATTACATGAAATCATTTATCATCCACTCAGCATTGTGCTCATGTTTGATTACATGAAATCATTTATCATTCACTCATCATTGTGCTCATGTTTGATAACATGAAATCATTTATCATCCACTCAGCATTGTGCTCATGTTTGATTACATGGAGTCATTTATTATCCACTCAGCATTGTGCTCATGTTTGATTACATGGAGTCATTTATCATCCACTCAGTATTGTGCTCATGTTTGATTACATGAAATCATTTATCATCCACTCAGCATTGTGCTCATGTTTGATTACATGGAGTCATTTATCATCCACTCAGCATTGTGCTCATGTTTGATTACATGGAGTCATTTATCATCCACTCAGCATTGTGCTCATGTTTGATTACATGAATCATTTATTATCCACTCAGCATTGTGCTCATGTTTGATTACATGGAGTCATTTATCATCCACTCAGCATTGTGCTCATGTTTGATTACATGAAATCATTTATCATCCACTCAGCATTGTGCTCATGTTTGATAACATGGAGTCATTTATCATTCACTCATCATTGTGCTCATGTTTGATAACATGGAGTCATTTATCATTCACTCATCATTGTGCTCATGTTTGATAACATGAAATCATTTTTCATCCACTCAGTGTTGTGCTCATGTTTGATTACATGGAGTCATTTATCATCCACTCAGCATTGTGCTCATGTTTGATTACATGGAGTCATTTATTATCCACTCAGCATTGTGCTCATGTTTGATTACATGGAGTCATTTATCATCCACTCATCATTGTGCTCATGTTTGATTACATGGAGTCATTTATCATCCACTCAGCATTGTGCTCATGTTTGATTACATGGAGTCATTTATCATCCACTCAGCATTGTGCTCATGTTTGATTACATGGAGTCATTTATCATCCACTCAGTATTGTGCTCATGTTTGATTACATGAAATCATTTATCATCCACTCAGCATTGTGCTCATGTTTGATTACATGGAGTCATTTATCATCCACTCAGCATTGTGCTCATGTTTGATTACATGGAGTCATTTATCATCCACTCAGCATTGTGCTCATGTTTGATTACATGAATCATTTATTATCC
>NC_134877.1:71905704-71910704 GCF_041734735.1 Babylonia areolata | reverse complement strand
GCATATAGCATGTAATATATAGTCACTTGTTATAGAATTACCACATACACAGGAAACACTTTTTACATATTTTGTCTTGAAACAGTTCAGTTCCCATCGACAGATCAGTGACACAATCTGCCTTTCATTGTGTTCGTGGTTGCCAACAATTTCATAAATTTTATTTATTTTTTCGTGTACATTGGAACAACCTGTATTCCTTTCTTTTCTCTGAAAGTCTGATCTGTTTCACTATACTATAACATTCTTACAATGAAAATGGACGAGATAAACGTGTTGACTTAGCTGACCCCTTTGCTCCTTCTGTTGCTAATAAATCAAGCTTCTCATTATGAAAACAAAAAAGCGACAATGCGAAGGAATCCAGATAAAAGTTATGCTAGTGCCCTTCACTGAGAGTAAATGAATTAGATGTCTAATTTCAGTAGTAATTTCAGACTTAACTTTCGAGTATATAGATTTGATAGCATTAATAACTGAGTTGGAGTCAACACAAAAAGCAACTTGGAATGTATCTTTTGGAAAATCGAGTAAAAAATTTAATGCCAAAAGTACTGCAACAAGTTCTGCAGTAAAGATTGACATTTTTTTCACACGTTATAAAACTTTTCTGCGTTTAAGCCAGGTATGATGTATGTGGCACCTGCATTATTGTTTAATTCAGAACCATCTGCATAAACCATCAAATGATTTGGATATTTATCATATAAGTGGATTCAAGCATAGGATGACAATAAATTTATGTTGTCAGTCTTTGTCACATTCGTATAATCAATATCAAATTGGGCTCTCTTGAGTTCCCATCAATATCAGATTGGGCTCTCTTCAGTTGCCATCAATATCAGATTGGGCTCTCTTGAGTTCCCACCTTGGGCTCTCTTGAGTTCCCATCAATATCAATATCAAATTGGGCTCTCTTGAGTTCCCATCAATATCAAACTGGGCTCTCTTGAGTTCCCATCAATCAATATCAAATTGGGCTCTCTTCAGTTCCCATTAATATCAAATTGGGCTCTCTTGAGTTCCCATCAATATCAAATTGGGCTCTCTTGAGTTCCCATCAATATCAAACTGGGCTCTCTTCAGTTCCCATTAATATCAAACTGGGCTCTCTTCAGTTCCCATCAATCAATATCAAACTGGGCTCTCTTGAGTTCCCATCAATATCAAACCGGGCTCTCTTGAGTTCCCATCAATATCAAACTGGGCTCTCTTCAGTTCCCATCAATCAATATCAAATTGGGCTCTCTTGAGTTCCCATCAATATCAAACTGGGCTCTCTTCAGTTCCCATTAATATCAAACTGGGCTCTCTTGAGTTCCCATCAATATCAAACCGGGCTCTCTTGAGTTCCCATCAATATCAAATCGGGCTCTCTTGAGTTCCCATCAATATCAAATTGGGCTCTCTAGAGTTCCCATCAATATCAAATCGGGCTCTCTTGAGTTCCCATCAATATCAAACCGGGCTCTCTTGAGTTCCCATCAATATCAAACTGGGCTCTCTTCAGTTCCCATCAATATCAAACTGGGCTCTCTTGAGTTCCCATCAATATCAAACTGGGCTCTCTTGAGTTCCCATCAATATCAAACTGGGCTCTCTTCAGTTCCCATCATTATGAAACTGGGCTCTCTTGAGTTCCCATCAATATCAAACTGGGCTCTCTTGAGTTCCCATCAATATCAAACTGGGCTCTCTTGAGTTCCCATCAATATCAAACTGGGCTCTCTTCAGTTCCCATCAATATCAAACCGGGCTCTCTTCAGTTCCCATCAATATCAAATTGGGCTCTCTTGAGTTCCCAAGGAGGAATAGGGGACATAACACACTGACTATATCATGCTCCTGATTTTGATGAGAGCTTGCTATAGTAGTAGATGTGTATATATTTATGGTCATAATTATGTGAGGCTACGGTCCTAGCTCTTTTTGGAAAGTCAGTATCGGACTTAAGATTTAGTTCAGGTTTCAAATAATTTTCTGCTGTAGAGCTGCTCGAGACAAATTTGGTGCACTGTGTTCGAGCGGTAGTTCCCCAGCCGCAGTGTGTTTTGATACGTGAAGCCAGAACTGATATACCTATTGCAAGATTATGTCATTTGCAGTCTGTACTTTAGAGTTTCTTCAATGGATATTTTGGGGCATTGAAAAATACTTCTTGGGCAAAAGTTAATTTTGATCGAGTAAGTGATGTAGATAGGTGCAAAAGTGATAATCTGTCTTGTCCCCACGATTGCTTCCCTATCACCTCCAAGAAGTTTAGCGTTTTCTAGCTTTTGTTAGAATATTTCTAATATCATTATCTTAGATGAACAGACTATGGATAAATAAACGTTAGAATATCTTCCACATGATAATTCCATGTTAGTTTTCTTTGACAGCCTCTCTCTCTCTCTCTCTCTCTCTCTCTCTCTCTGTACACATGTGTCAGGAGAGCTCTGTGCACATGTGTGTGTGTGTGATGAGGTGTGTGTGTACGCATGTCTGTATTGTGGGAGCAACGGAATATTGAACGTGTGGGTGTGCATATATATATAGAGAGAGAGAGAGAGTCAGGTCGGGGGCATAATCCTTGCTGCCTCTCCCTTGATTGCATGATCAGTTACCTCCCCTAATCAACGATTCCTTTAACATTCCTTGCTACTGGTACCATACAACCCAGTACTACCTGTTGCATGTGAAGTCTCCCAATGACGAACCAGGCGGAGGAGGAAACAACTCCTCTTCACTGAACAAAAAGTCACCTGTGCTGGTCAGGCAACCGGGCTAATGTCGGAACGACGAGCCAGCCCTTCAACACCCAGCTTTCCCAAGCCCTGCGGCAATGGAGAAGTGGTAACGGGGACAGGCAGAGGATGCTGCTGGCAGTTCCTAGTCACGACTCTGCATGCAGGCGGCTGTGGGGTGATGGTCGTCCGCCGTAGACGGACAGATGCAGCGCCCGTATCCTCCCACAGTGTCAGAGTAGCCCTTTTTAGGGACAGCACTGCTCTTCCTACATGGGGAAGGGGAGATGAAAGAATTCCTAAACAAAGCCTGCCTCACCTTGTACCTAGTAGGAAACCGCACCTAGCTGGACATCCAACACTAGCGGTCAAAAACAACAGAAGAAAAGAACCAGGAGTCATGCCCTGACTCTGGGTGCCTGGATTGTTCGTACCCTGTTGGACAGAGACGACAGACCAGAAAGGCGCACAGCGCTCATTGCTAGAATGCTTGATCGCTACCAGGTGGACATAGCAGCCCTGAGCGAAACCAGGTTTGCCGGTGAAACCCAGCTGGAGGAAGTTGGAGGGGGCTACACCTTCTACTGTATTGGGAAGCCAGAAGGCACCCCAAGAACCTCAGGCGTGGGCTTTGCCATACAAAACAAACTTGCATGACAGCTTGACAGCCTTCCTATTGGGATAAACGATAGGCTGATGACCCTGCATTTGAAACTGTCCGAGGATTGCTTCGCCACAGTCATCAGCTGCTATGCCCCGACGATGACCAACCCTGATGACATCAAAGATGCCTTCTACGAGGAGCTCAGCCGCACCATTCCAGCGGTAGACAGAAAGGACAGGCTGATCATCCTTGGGGATTTCAATGCCCGCGTCGGCGTGGACTTCTCCTCGTGGCCAAAAGTCATAGGACAGCACGGCACTGGCAAGTGCAACTCCAACGGACTGCTTTTGCTTTCGCTCTGCGCGCAGTATGGACTGACCATCACCAACAACGTCTTCCAACAAGTGGACAAGTACAATAACACATGAATGCACCCCCGCTCCAAGCAATGGCATATGATGGACTTTATGATTGTCCAGCAGAGGGACAGAGGTGATGTTTCCATTACACGCTGCATGAGAGGAGCAGTCTGTTGGTCGGACCATCGCCTGGTACGCAGCAAGATGAACATCAGATTTGCACGCAAGCTCCAACCAGCCAGGCAGAAACCCCCTAAGAAGCTGGACATCCACCGCCTCCCTATCACCAAGGACGTGCTGCAGCAGCAAATCCAAGCAGCTCTCCAAGAAATTCCTGCATCGACTGATGTAGAAGAGGTATGGAGATGCTGTGTACACAGCAGCAGCTGACACACTCGGCTTTGTACAGAGGAGGGACAAAGACTGGTTTGACGAAAACGACTCTGGAATCTCCAATCTTCTAAACACACTGCATATACGGCATCAGGATCACATTTCCGATAAAGACTGCCAGAGGAAGAAGAACCAGTTCTTGCAAACTAAGCAACTCGTACAGAAGAGGCTGCGTGAGATGAAGAACACCTGGTCGGAGAGAATGTCCGAAGAGCTTCAGTCCACTGCTGATGCTCACGACAGGAAGACCTTCCATGATGGTCTCCGAGCTGTGTATGGGTCGAGAGTCACATGATCAACCCCTGTCCGAGCCTTGGACCAGACCACCCTCCTGACAGACAAGAAAGACATCCTTGTCCGCTGTGCAGAGCACTTCAACACCCTCCTCAACAGGGACTCGTCCGTATCTGACGAGTTAATTGTAGCCCTCCCACAGCTACCGGTCAATGACTCGCTAGCTGCCCCTTCCACCAAGGCCGAGACTCGGAAGGCCCTGAAGCTGACAACGTCAGGAAAAGCACCAGAAGCGGATGGAATCCAGGCCGACATCTACAAGTATGGAGGCGAGGTGCTGACAGATAAGCTGACCGCCCTGTTCCAGTCTATCTGGGAGAGAGAGGAGGTCCCCCAGGATTTCAAGGATGCTTAATTGTCTACATTTACAAACGGAAGGGAGACAAAACATCCTGCGATAACCACCGTGGAATCTCTCTCCTCTGCATCGCCGGCAAGATCTTCGTCCGCATCATACTGAACAGACTGGTTGACCATGTCTCCAACACAGTCATCCCTGAAGCACAGTGCGGCTTCCGCTCAGGCAGGGGAACATGTGACATGGTGTTTGCTGTACGCCAGATGCAAGAGAAGTGCCGTGAGCAGAACAAGGAGCTCCATATGGTCTTTGTAGACCTGACTAAA